>NW_019384707.1:97937-102162 GCF_000671375.1 Centruroides sculpturatus | reverse complement strand
AAATAAATGAATTTATCTATTTCTAAGTAAAAATTGAAAGTGTCTGTAGAAGTAATTTTTTAAAATATCCTATTTCATGATAAAGTTTTAATACTTATTATTATAATCTAGACATGTTAATCCTTAAATATACTTGTATATTGAATCACAAGTATATATTATATATACTTGTGGCCCAAAACTCCTTGACTTCTTCCAATGCGGCCCAGAGAAACAAAAAGGTTGGACATCCCTGATTTACAACTACAAAATGCATTTTTCAGTGTTTTCCTCACTATAGTTACTTTTTTTTTTTAATGTACTACTTAGCTTTAATTTGAGTGTGTTTTTCATGTTGGAACGAATTATTTGGTTTTACATGTAATCATATGGGAAAAAATGATTCACTTTACGACATTTTCATATGATCTCAGTTTCAGAATGGATTAATTTCATATCCTGAGGTAACATTGTATGTCTAGGAAATGTGTTTCTGTGCAACTTTCCTGAAAGATTTTTTTTGGGAAATTAAAGGGTTCTCAATAAAAATCTATCAGAAAAGTTTGGTTCCTGTTTAGATACTTAAATGATGAGGTTAGGAATATGTTTCCTTCAAACAGTACTTTTGTTACTTCTGACCAAAGCTAATATTAAATTTGCAACTATACCATTAATGTTTACATTAATAAGTTCTTATTTTAAAATTAAAGTAGTTCAAAAACTTTTAAAATACAAAGAAAACTCTCAATCTGTTCTAACTGTAGGGGATTGAATTGTATCAATGAAGAGGCTAAAACATTATTACTTTGGCAAAATGCATATGATAAGTAACTTACAGTTTTATAATGAAAGTGAGAATAAATAATTCCTTTCTTGTTATAAGTGTTGTTTGAATATGTTCATCACTCCTACAGTTTAAACAGATTGAAAGTTTTCCCTCTTTAAAATTTTTTTTGAAACTATTTTAATTTAAATTTTCGGCCCTATTAAATATTTTATTAATTTTATTATATAAGTTCTTATGTTTAACAAAAGATTCTCCTGTAACAAAATATTAAAAAAAAACTTATTTCAAATTTTCAACATATTTAAATGTTCAAACTTTTTTAATATGTTCTTTTTAGAATTTGTGATACGTTAGCTGGACATTACACTTAAACTTTTTAGAAAGTGTTCTTGTTTTTTGGAATTTAAGCTATGACAGCCAATGTAAAGATGGGTTAACGCATCTGAAAATATTAGTAAAAAAATAATACATTGCAGGTATAAAAAGATATAAAGTATTTTCGACAAAATGCAAGCTATTTCCCAACATGAAATTTGTTGAATAATTGAAGCTTTGTTATATAAAAGCCTTTTAATTATCTTACATTTTATCTTTATTTTTCTTCATTAGTTTCATATAAATATATAATATTTATTTATTGTATATGTAGTAATTTATATTCTAGCAATGCATAAATTTGCACAGTTCTTAATTTTAATGAGGATGTACTGAAGAAGACCAAAACCACTAGAATTTTTTTTTTTTTTTTTGGTGTTAAATATTGAACTTCAATTAGGGTTTCTCTAATGGGATCCCAGCTGTTTTTTAACCTAGAAAATTCTTCTCATTCCAAGAAATCCAGCAAATTTCTTAAAAGTTCACGTTTTACTTATTTTGTGTTAAGGTTGAGGAAATTTTGCAAATAGAAAATATAATTAACTCATAAACTGTCAAAAATCATTTCTATTTATCAATTTTAAGCCTACTTATTAGTTTTTTTAAATTTTTACTTGTTATGGCATCCCACAGATTGTTAATAATCAATATGTAGTCTATTTGTGGCAGGACTGAAAATTCTTTACTTGTTAGAACCTGTAATACTTGAATAATTGCACTGATGCTGTCTTAATTTTTAACCATGCCCATTAGCTTCAATAACTACATTACGGCAGATTGTGCAAATTGGGCAAGGATACAAACAAATATGAAGTATGAAGTTTTTCTTCATAAACCTGATTATTAAAGCCAAACAAACTGCCAAATTATTGGGCCATAAGCTTGATGCCGCTATTAAAGCAGCCAAGGTAGACAAATCTAGAATACTAGACAGCAAAAGAAGTACTGCAACACATCTCAAAAATGAACTAGAAATCTTCGATGCTACAGGTGAAAAAAAACATAACATCTGTCTTCTCTTAAATGCATTAAAGACGATTCCACCCATATCAATTGAAACAGAAAGGGCATTCTCGGTAGCAGGACTTTTCATTACTAAAAAAAAGAACCAGATTGAGCAATTGGAGTGTTGACCATCTTTGCTTTTTAGAATCTTATTATAAAAATTTACAATAATATTTTGTATTATGTTTTATTTAAAGAATGAAAATTACCTTCTAAGTTAAAAGTTTGATCCAAGTTCATTTTATTTCTTTAAATTTTCAACTCAATTCAAAGGCTTCTTTTTTGTTGTTGTTGTTGTAACCAGTTTCTAACAAACTTTAATAAATTTTTTCTATTTGTGAAAATTTCTACATAATTCAAAGGTAATTTTTAATATGTATTTTACACATCATTATTATTATTTTGTAGATTGCAGGATGTATTAAATTACTTAAAAAATGAAAAATAATTATATCATTTGATTTCAAGATTTATTTTATATCTTAAAAATAATTAATTATATGTCAAGATTTCACAGGATCCTGGGAAATAGATCAGTTTTTCCTTGAAATTCCAAGACAAGCAAAGAACCGGAAATGAAAAATCCTAACTGCAATAAAGCAGTTATTTCTGACTTGTTATTAAAAACTTTTAGAGTCTAATCTAACTTGTATTTATGAATTTCACTTCCATGTGATTCCATGAGGTAGCTGTTACAATTAATCTTATCTCCCATTTCCCAGATCAAAGAAATAAGACTGGTTCCTATCAGTTATTATCAGCTACTCATGCTATCCAAAACTATCTGAGCAGATTGAGAAGGATTGGTAGAGGTGGACTACTGATATGGCCATCACAATTGTCTGACTTGACTCCATTGGATTTCTCCACTAGAGTTACTTTAAGAGCATAGTTTATGACACACCTGCAATAATATTGGACACCATCAATTTGAAGTGTTCATGTAACAACTTTGCCATTAAGAAATTAAATAAAGCTATGAAATGTTATCAGACTTTTTATCATTCTTTACTGATCTTTATCTCAATACTGGGTTCATTTCTGGACAGAGGTCTATAAGGCAAAAATTGACACACTCAGTCCATTCTATATGCCCTCTAAGTTTGCAATAGGAATTAAGTAACAGTGTATATGTCTAACATAAATATCATTAAAAAATTGTAAAAAAAACATCTGAAATTTAAAAAAATAAAATAAATTCTAAACATAAACAACTTTCAAAACAAATACTTTTCAGTATTTGTTTTTTTTTACAATTTTTTTATATTTATGTTAGACATATACACAGTGTTACTTATTTTTCTTTCTTTCTCAGCATTCCTTGAAATATTTCATACTGATTAAGATCAATACAAAAAAAAGCTACCTTGGTAACTATTAAAATTGTACTTTTTAATTATTTATTGATCTCAATAGATAATCATCAAGTAATCCACAAAAAGTAACATTTCAAAGTTCAATCCAGTCTTAACTATTTTTTTCAATTTTTTAAAAAACTGATAAAGACCAGATAAAGTCAGATATTATACTTAACTAAAACAGCACTGAGAGTTTAGAAACTACTTAGCTAAACTGGAAGACAGAAATCAACAAATGAAATCCTATATTCATTATGGTTTTTCTGTTCAATAAATTTTAAGTAAAAATGTGAATTCAGTTAAATAAATTCTACACAGATCCAAAAATAAATTTAAACATTGATGTTAATAAAATTTTTAAAAATTTAAGTTTGATTATTATATATGGCAAAATTTTATTGCCCTATTCAGAAGAACACAATTACATGACAATTGTAAAGAAAAAAAAATCAGTAAATTCCAAAGAACCAAATAATTAAATATAAACAACCTTAAAACCAACTTTTAGATTAATGTCAAATGACTACTGGCAATTGATTGGCATTGATTAACAACATCATATACAGAATATTGATAAGATGTTTTAAGATGAAATATCTCTTATAACACTAATAAGAAAACACAAAGAATAACTACAAATTTTTTAATGAAATTAAAATTTGTTTAAAGATGCTTAATAAAAATAACATATGTTTGTAAATATATATACTGTATCAGGAAC
>NW_019384707.1:20593-94693 GCF_000671375.1 Centruroides sculpturatus | reverse complement strand
TTAAATTATAATTAAATTTTTAAAAAATTTAAATTGTGCTTTTTAAAAAAACAAATATTTTTTTATTTCAATTTTTATAATTAATTTTAAAAGATTTTTTTTTCAATTATAATTTTATTATTTGAATAATTTCAATTGTTATATAATCAATTTATTTAATTATAAACTTAAAATTGTCCCTAAATTACGTAATGCAGATATATGGAAGTGCGTTACGAGGAGATGATGACGTTTATAAAAACGTTACGTAATGCTAGGGTCTTGATTCTTGGGTAACACAATGATTCATTTTTGCTTCTGATGTGTGGTGAACCGTATTATGTCACTGCTTTGTACTACATGTAATTAATAAAATAATGTAACGTTCGGTACCTCGTGCTGTGTATTATTCCTTACTACAATTTAATGGTTAATGGAGTGTAGGTTTAAGTAATTTTGGAAGCGGGTATGTGCATTATGGAGTGTTAACATTTTTCTTCTCATTGTTAATCACAGTAAGATGACTTTTCCTTGACGTCATCCAAGTATTTTAAGTCTTCCTCTTTCTGGTTTTCCCTCAACTACTCTTTCAAGTCTGATACACTAGTCTGAATACCTCAAAAGGCATACAATCATATCAACTTCTTCAATTTCCATTACATTTGTTTCATGTTTCTAGTGTCCCAGTTTTTTTTTACATTTGTTTAAGTGATTTATAAGATACAAAATAATTATAAATCTTATAACAATGACCAAATTTTAAATAAAATTATTATTGAGGCATATTTTTAAAAGTAGAATTATATTCCATTCACGCATTGTTTCCTGAATGTATCATTCCAATATATGTTTTAACTTTCTACGGCCTGTGGGCACAAAGAGGGCTTTTTTTTTAGCTAAGCCCATTACGGATTTGGTCAGGCCCACAATGAGACAGTCCAGTAGTGAAGGACGGGACCCAAAATAACTGGGAAAGACCACCCCCAGGATCGAAAAATCTCAGGAATTTTTCGATCCTGGTCCCCCAGAGCAGTAGATTGCCACCTTAACTGCTCAACCATCGCCGTTCCTTGTGGATAGTAAGAGGGCTTTTTCCATGTCCATCGGATTCGGTCAGACCCATAATTGGGAGTAGTTGGGTGATGAGAGATGAGATTCGTCATTTTTATGGATATAATTATTTTAATTAAAATGTTAACGAAAAACCTGGAATAATCAAATTAAGCTTAATTTTATTTCTCTTAATTTAAAATGTCTTAGCTACAATACACAAACAGTAGAATTTAATGATAGTAATAGACTTGTGAAGACATGACCGTATTTATGGTATGAAAAAAAAAAGGAAATTTTTCATGCCAGCAGGGAAGAGTTGACATTTCTAGCCTGATAATTTCGTGTTTCGAACTTGCAATGTTTGGTTTTGTTTACGGCAACGCAACACCTGGGCCATCTGCGGAAGGAGGATGCCTCCCGGGAGGATTTTCTATGGGAAATTGGACCCTACTTATGAACTACAAACATGGAGAAAAACCCATAAAACTCACGTGACCATCCTGTCGGCGAAACGCGAACCCGCGATCAGTGGTTTTATCCATTCGGCCACTGATAGGCTTTGAATTTACATTTTTTTTTTTTTTTTTTTTATAAAACCCATCCTTGCATTGTGCTTTTCTATTTTGAAACATTTTCTTGCATGGATGGCCCCAGAGGGGGCAAACGGAACACTTCCTGGGATCTAGTAAAACCTTCTACAAATTATAATCGAAAAGTGATTAACAAGGGTGAAAGGTTACATATCTCAAAGTGTTTCGTAATCGAGGGTGTAAGGTTGTTTGAGGATGTTTTTGTATTGATGCAATACTGTATTCTATTGATATAATATACTTGTGAAAAATCGTAAAAATATTATTATTATTAATTTATTGATATAATTTGCCCTCCCTAGATGTTTACTGTGGACGACCAAGTTTTCCTGTATTCAAAATCATATCAAATTTGTAGCATGTATGGATCTATCTATTAATATAGACGATCCTTTAATTAAATATCACAAAAAAAGTGAAGACTTTATTAAAATCATTGTTAATATATCTGATCAAATTACAAATACAGATTTCAGATGCTGATATAATGTTTGAGTAATGTATTTGAATCTATTTTAATACAGGAAATCCGTAATTGGTATGAGTAAGGTTTTATGTGAATGTCGTTTTGTTCGAATTGGTTTTAACACAAATCATTGGTTCCAGTTCATTGAAATTATATAGTAATGTTAATACGTAATTTATTTTTCCTGTTTTCTAATATAGTTTGAGATGATGATAATCAAACTGTATTAATTAACCAAAGGTTTTTTTTTTAACTTTCCATCCTGTGGACACTAAGGCCTTTTTAGTAAACCCGTTAAGGACAAACCTGCAATGGAGGACAGGCCCCACATATCCGGGATGGACCACTCTTAGAAAAATTTCTGGGGCTTCAACCCATCCTGATTCGATCCACCCAGTGCGGTGGGATACCACCTTAAATGCTCAGCCATTGGGCCGTCTCAATTCATAGAGTAAGCACACACACAATGCCGCGCAAAGCAGCACAAGTTTACTGAAAACTTTCACAGGAGATGTCCATTCTTTATGTTTGTTGACACTTATCAGATCTGGAAACCAGGGTTCTACTTGAGTAACTGCAGTATATATGTGCCTGTAGTTGCTGAAACTCGTACTAAATGGAATCTTGGCATTAATCATGATCTGGCATCAATTCATAACTCTTACTACATAATTCGTAATACCTAAACTCTCCTAGGTTATGATAGGTTAGTTAGTTAGTAAGTTAATGTTTAGAAAATAATAATAATAAATAAATAATAAATTGGGGTCTTGCTCGTTTCTTCTGTCGGTCTGTTCGTCTCTAGTTTGTCGTTGTTCGTTTGTTTTCACACTGTCTAGCTGTCAATAGTATTAAGATTTCCGCTCGCGTTCAGTTTTATTAGTACCAGTCGACTCCCCTATAACACTGTTGATAATTCCGTTTTATATGAATTTCATGTTGTATGAGTCACTTAGATTTTACAAATACGTGTGCCGGGCTGTGAACGGCTCGCGTATTTGTAAAATCTAAGTGACTCGTACAATGTGGAATTCTTATAAAATGGAATTATCAACAGTTTATAGGGGGGGTCGACTGTATTAAGTAGATATAAGTCTTCTTACTAACAGCCACTTGGCACTAACTTCTACACTTAGCTATTTGTGGCAGCACTCAATTATTGGTGCTCGCTACACTCAGGTTTTCTTTTAAACCCTTCGGAGGACTACGGCTTTGCAGCCTAAAAACTGCAAGCCAACATCAAACAGAGGGTACAGTAGCCATACATACGCCGTTCAGAGGGATCCTATCTTTCTCTACTGTCTATCTCCTCTCTCTCCTCCTTCCCCCCTTTTCCGCCAGCTAAACACTGTGTACAGCCGATGTCTTTCAAGTAAGTACTTGAACTCTTATGAACGCAATCTGATTATACTTTCATAAATATTTTTAAAAATAGAAACATTTTATACATTGTGCTTCAAAATACTTAAAAATTTTCAATTTAAATACAGTATTGGTATTTAGAGTTAGAGTACTTAATGTTAGAATAAAGTATGAGACTAACTTTATCATTTAAATTCAATTATTTATTAAAGTGTCTTTTAAAGACAAACATTCTTATTTATCCCAACTCGTACTACATTTATGAAAATACTAATTCAACATAAATTTGCTGTTGAACTTTCAATCACAAATCTCAAGTTACCTTTAAAGAAGTGTATAAAAACGACTGCAAAATTGGTGGGATTATTTATTCGTACAATGCTCGAATATAAATATACAGCATTACATGTAACACTCAACACAAATGTAAAACATACAAACTTATAATTATTTACAATTGTCATTTTGAGACATCATAATAAAATACTTCGGTGAAATATTAGAGGTATCAGAAATCTTGATTTGCTATCTTTATAAATAGATTGCATGATAAATTTAAATTTATCTTGTACTTGAATATTCTTGTCTATTTCCAAATAAACAAAAATCTCAATCTCGTGTCCAAGAAAATAAAGTTTGGAATTAAAACATCTACAACACACTTATCCCAATGATAAAAATAATGAAATGATTGCATATCATTTGGAAACTTAAAAATTATAATGAAAATCACTAATCACAGTTTTGGCAATGAATTTTTCTTCTTTATACCTCTTGGAGGTTTATAAAGTAGCTTGTTACTAGGAACTTTCTTTGTGCAAGTTTTCAACTCTTTGAAAGATCAAAAACATCCACAATGCACTGCACTGTACTAATGAGAGAAATCCAAGATGAAATGAAAAATAATGGTAGCCGAATTTGATCACATTTGTTGACCTGTCAATGATGATATTCAGTTGTTCGGATAACATTTCACGTACTGGTCTGGCTGTGGTCCAAATATGGGATATGCTAGTGTAGTCTTCAAAGACTCGTTGTGTTCTTCGAGAGATGTTTGAGCATAGTGAAGTACTAGACTCTTTAGGCTGGAATGGATGAAGTATGGCTCGGCAAAACCGTAACCTCGTTCTGTCTTGTGAATCAGGCAGTGCTTGACAGTTCCGTCTAAGCTAAAGTTGTCAAAACTAATTAATTATCTACTTTGAGGTATTCTTATAATTTTCTCAACTTTAAAATAATTTACTTACACTATAGATAAAGCATATTGGCCACTCCTACTATGGCGTATAAGAAATGTACCATTGGCTTTACCAGCTAAAAGCATTTCTGCCTGTTCTCTGGAAATTTCCTTTAAAAACCACGTACTATCATTCTGATGTGGCAAATTTTCATCATCGTGGACAAATGACGAATCTCTACGATTAGAAATTATTTGTTTATTAAAATATTTTTTAGAATTAGACATTTTTACACTAAAGTGTTATAATTAAGAAAATTACACAGATTGACAAACTTATCTCATAAACAAATAAAAAGAATTTCATCAGCCAAAATTTATGGAACAAATTTGCTCCAGGAAGAAATTAAGGATAAAATAAAAACAAAGATTAATTGTAAAAACCACAAATTACATGTAACTTATAACAACTGTTATAGTAAATTATTATTAAATTAAAATTCACTGTGCAGAATAAACTGTGATAAGTATTTTAATATGTAAAGGGCACCAAGATAATAACAGTAATTTAACTTATATGTTTTAATGGGAGAAAAAATAATAACCATATAAAAAAATAAATATTAGCACAAATACTTATACAAAAATATAAGAAATGCAAAATTTATTTATAGTTCAACACAAGAATCAATTCATACTTTGAAAATAAAGAAGAAACTATATCAATGTTCTTTTGTTCTCTTCTCACATGCATTCATACTTTAAAATAATGTTGTAGTAACAAAGTACATGTGCTTGCAATATACACACACTGTTTAAAATATACTAGTTCTTAGCTACTCTAAAGTGCACATAAAAAGGTATATCTTATTTGTAAAAACTAAAATATTTGCTTTCAATAAATTTGAAGAGGAGGAGGAATGATGAATTCAAATAGGAATAAAAGAAATTAGAAAAAATAACTCTGAAGTATATATTCAAAATTTTATATAAATTTTAAATGAATAGTTATCAAAAGTTTGAATCTCTTTTAGGATAATTTATGATCACACATGCATGCACATTTTAAAAGTTTACACAAATATTTATATTTTATTGGTTTCCTTAATTAACAGTGCAAAGAATTGAGAGCTATAACCCACACACAAATAGAAGGAAAAGAAGAAGAAATTTCTAACTATCAGAAAAATGGAATTATGCCATGAATAATGTACCAAGTGTTGCAAAACAAATAATTTTAACATTCCTTCCTTATTGCCCCTCTGCTCTTGTAAAGTATAAATTAGCCCAAGGCTGAGTTTCACAGAGAATAGCATATCTAAAAATAACAAAGTTAAAAAAACTCTGCCAAAAAACTGTATCAAATCTTTCTCTCTTTTCTTTACAGTAAATTTTGATATATAAATTAACATTCTAAATAATAGAGAAATTTTTTTATTTGAACTTAATAACAGATAATTTTACTATAATGATAATCTTATAAATACCAAAGATATAAAGTGACAAAAACAATTTTACAGCATAATTTTTAATTAATTAATCAATGAATGCTGAAATGACATTTCACTGTATACAATTTTTTAATTTTAATGTTTACCTGGTAATATCTTTTGCCTCTGCTGATGAATCTTGTAGTAATTTATTAATCTTTTCTTTCTTCACTCCTTTCCCTAAAAGCCAGCTATAAAAAAAAAATTCATTCAGAATAACTATATTTTTATTCAAAATAAATAAATATAATGCTGTTTAAATGGTGGCAAGTTAAATTATTTAGCAGCTATTAAAAATACTTTCTTCATTTACATGATAAAATTTTAAAACACTGTTTTATCTAAAGTCAATAATTACAAATCAGATTATATACTGTATAACTAATGTTTACATTGACTGTGAAAAATATATTAGAAGATATGATAAATATATTATACAATGAAAAAATTTTTTCATATTCTTTAATATTTATAAACAAACTAAATAGATACAGCATATACATACATGAATACATGTATTTTTTTTTATTTTCTATAATTTTATTCCAATATAATTAAGACTTTGATCATCTTATAAATAAAGAATGAATGTAATCAAAATTCCAAACCCAAAATCAAAATACATTTAAATTTTTATATTATTTTATATAAAAAACTTTTTATCTTTTTAACTAAACTTTTTAAAATTTTTTATCTTGTCTTGTATTGTTTATATATCCTTCCATCATAAATTTGAATAAACCTTAAAAACAATTCCATCTTCCACAAAATAACAAATATTGAAAAGAATATGTAAACAATTGATTTCAGCTCATTAATTATTTATTATATTCTTTTTGAAATTTGTTAACTTTTTAACAAATAAAACTTTTTTTAATTTTAAACTTTTAATTTTAATATCTTAAATTGTCCAATAACTGCACTGCAATTTTGCTAAGCAGATGCTAAAGTTATACAAAGTGCCTTTTATTTAAAAGGAACTTTGTATAACTTGTGCAAGTTTAGCCTTTGTTTAGTAAAATTGCAATATAGTTACAGATGATTTAAAATTAACTCAACAGTGTGGTTACAATAAGAAGTCTACTATCCTGTTAGATATCTTTTAACAAGATAAACATAAGATCTTAAGATAAAACGTATATGATATTTTTAACTGAAAACCTTTAAAAACTTTTCATTATAAAACTAGTGTGTGGAGAAATGAAAAAGAAAGTTATTACCAGAACCTATTAAAAATATAATGCTGAAATATATATTTCAAAAATATGCATAGAGTGAATACGATAAAGAATATATTTATTAATTTTTATTAATAATCAGCATAAATACAAATAACAAAACTATTTCATTAAAGGTATCTAAAGCCTGTCATTTTAATTGAATCTCTTGTAGGGTTTTATTGAAATCTTCATAGAATTGATCATAATGTTTGGTCATCTGGAGGTATTCTCTGTTAACATCCATAAACAAATCAAATTTAGTTGATTTCAATATCTTTCACAAAACTTATCACTTTGTATTTATGCTGATAACTTAAGCAATAATAAATTTTTGTTTAGTTAATTCTTGCATTATTTCTTGAAAATATGCCAAAATAATTGTTTATTTTGAATAGCTAACTTATTGAGGAATAAAGGGTGAACAAAACTGGACAAACGTTAAATTTTTAAAATACTTATAATTTTTCCACATTAAAAAAATTTTTTTAAACAAAGTTTAAATATTATGATATAATATTAAAATAAATTTAAACAAAAAATTAAAACAATTTGAATGTTCATTTTACAAAAATAAATTATTATTTTAATTATTAAATGCTGTAACTTATATAATGTAAATGATATTTAAATTTTATGATATAACTTTACTATAAATTTAATATTTTACAGAAAATGATTTTTGTTATATATTTCTACCTCTGATACTGTTCTCGTTGTTTATATAATTGCAAAATCTCTGGTTTCAAAGAATTCATTTCTCTGTCAAGTGAGCGATTGTATGCAGTCTGATACTTCAATTCATTTTCTAACTGGGTCTTGTTTTCTTGAACAGTACTCAGACGACTTTTTAACAATTCAAAGTTTTCCATTAATCTGAAATTTATAAATAATATTCATGTTTTACTTAAAATGTTAAATCTATTTTTATTTCTCATCAATAGTTTTAAAAGATATCATTTTAAATAAGCTTACGGCTTAATTTCATGAGGTAGAGCATCCTTTTGGAACTGAAGATGGAGTTCAATCTGTCCTTCAAATAACCTAACTGTTTCATTAAAGGCATCTAATGCCTGTCGTTTTAATTGAATTTCTTGAAGGGTTTTATTGAAATCTTCATAGAATTGATCATATTGCTTGGTCATCTGGAGGTATTCTCTATTAATATCCATTAATTTTTGCCCAACTATTTCTACATCAGCAGTGCTTTCCTCCTCATCTTCAGCCTAAAAATAAAAATTCATATTTCAGTAAAATGAAAAAACAATTTAGAAATACAAAATTTTTCAAAATTTCACTTTAAAATAACCAAGAATTGTTGTTGTTAAAACTCCACATTAGTATAAGCTTAACTTAGATATTAAGACTACTGTCGATTATTTATAAAATTTACTCATTGAGAAAAGCATACATTTATCCAATTCATAATTACTAGTTTATTTTTCTATTAATAATTATAAAATTACAAATTCATTCTCTTTTATATTAAATTCAATAATGCAACCAGGTTTCCAAAATACACATGACTATACTTATTGAAATCAGAATTTGGTTTTATCAGCATCACTATTTTTGGATTAATGGGCATTTTTATACTGTCTTCTCATGCTTACAAACTTCAATATGAGGTTAATAACAAACAAATCACCAGTTATTCTTATCAGTCTTAACCACTGCTTTAAACATTAAATGTTTATTGTTTTAATCATTATTTTTTCACAATACAGTAGTTTAGATTGCTGGCCCTAGAGCCTAACAAGTAAATACAATAGATGAATTACATATTAACAACCTTCAAAGATATGCATTTTTAATGTCAGAATAAATAAAAACAGAACTTCACTAACTGTAATTTTATTTACTTATCTTGCTTAATGTTATCAGTTGGTCATTGTGATCAATTTAGACATGTCCCAAAGTGATCACAATAAATTCTATTATAAGTAATTTTTATTAAATTTTTTTATTTAACTTTTAAAAATTAAGCTAATAAGTCAATGGTAATGTTAAATAACTGGAGACTTTGGCAATTGGTATTTATTATTGTGGATTCAGCCAGGCCACAATGGGAGTAACTGGATAGTGAAAAATGAGGACAAGCATATTCAAGACACTGAATTCCTGAAAAATTTCTGAAGTTTTTTGACACAGGTCCTCAGAGTCATAGGCTGATGTCTTAACTGCCACAACCATGAATATTCCATACTTAGAATAGTTCCTTGAACCTCTTTTAACATATATTTAGGAAATAAAATAACTATATGCAAGTAACAAATATGAAGTTGAATAGACAGTACTTTATACATGATCAATTCCAATTCACATATTAGAACTTATTCACCTATCACATTTTGTTTAAAATAAAATTCATGCAAACTGGTATCACAGAATCAATTAAAAATACAAATATTTTAAACATGTTACATTTTTAACTTAAAAGAGTGCAACAAGTAATTAATTAGTAATTTGCAAAAGTCTACATAGCTGATGATTTCCTGATAAATTTTGAATTTCAATCTTTATTACTTTTTTTGATATAATTTAAATTAAAATACTTATATTAGAAAATTACTTAAAAATACAANTGATGATTTCCTGATAAATTTTGAATTTCAATCTTTATTACTTTTTTTGATATAATTTAAATTAAAATACTTATATTAGAAAATTACTTAAAAATACAACTATAATATATACATAATATACATATTTAATTTATTGTTTATATTATGATATGATGTAAGAAACTGATTAATATTAATTAACAGTCATATCTATATCACTGGTTAAAGATACATACAAGATTACAGTACTATTTTTTTTTAATACATTCATGAATTCGATTTCTCCTGTAATTTTATTGATAATTCTGAACTTGTTGAAATAATCTGAAATTTTTTTATTTATTGGTTTATTATTATTACCTGCATTATTATTATTATCATTTATTTCAGTTACTTTAAAGTTCATTTAATAGATTGATTAATCCAAGAATAAACAATCCTTTTTTTTTTTATTTATTTATTTTCAAATCAGATAAGACATAAATCTGACAAGAAAAGCTTACGGACAATAATGTTACTGTTATCACAATTGAAATTTTTGCATTATAACCAAAGCATTGAAAGTGTCTTGACCATTCAGCCAAGATGGATGGCCAAAGTGTCAGTTTACCACTCTATGGAAGCTGGGATTGAATTCAGCTATTCAAACAAATTAACCTATTGGTAGACCACCCATTTGAATCCTGAAGAACCAACAATTAATTTAAAACATTTAGATAATTCCTGCTAAGATCAAATCTAAGACTATTTAAATTGCAACACAAACAGAAGAACTTTTCTTTTTGCTATTAAAGTTATAATTTATCAAAAATATCCTAAAACATTTTGTTTTAAAGATCAATTAAATGTCTAACAATCTTTTTTCAAAGATATTCTGTTTTGAACAGAGCAATATAAATTTCTCTTACCTGACTTAATCTTGATATTGGATATAACAATTTGACATCAAGTGTCCTGTTGTATTGAGCTAGTGATACATTTCTATAATAATTTATTAGTTCTACAACAGAATTGAATTTTAATGGTTCAGAAAAACCGTATTTTCCATTTCGGTGGCAAATTTTTATTAATTTATTGCTGCCTCCTTTCCTACAAAAATTAAAACAATTATCAGCTTTTATGTTTATTTACTAAAAACATTAAAAGAACTAAAAAAATTAGAGATGGGCAAGTGATACCTGCAAAATATTGAAATCCTTAGATACTAGAAAATATTTGAGTCAAGATCTTGAATATAACATCAATAAAAAATAAATTTGAATACTATTAATACTTCAAATATTACACTATACATACAGCTAGTGGTCTTTGGTGCATTGAATAACTACAATCCTTGAATTTGTTTACTGTTTACAGTCTTGTCTTGACTTCTTGTTAATGCACTGAAACTTACATCATTGTGTTGTGATTTTCACCAAGTTTCATCTGTCTTATTTCATATACATTAGTTCACAGTTAAACTCAATCAAAACTCACAGTGAAAGTATATTAGGGCTATTACTCAGTAAGTTACACTTATAACTCAAAATGTCAGACATTAACCACAAACAACTACAAGAGCCTGACAACTGGTTTTTGAATTCATTTATTTCATATATATAAAATAATATATTAAAATAAAGAAGTTAAACAATAATATTTAATTAATAATTTATAAAAGTTATATTTAAGATAATTCAAGGTATTTCAATAGTCAAGATCAAGGTTAATACTCAAATTTGAAAAAATATTTTGCCCATCTTTTTTATTAAAGATTTACACATACCTAAGGGTCAGAGTGTATTCACCAGAACCTTTATTTGAAGCATCTCTTACTAAGAAAGTTCCATCTAGAGTATCTTTTAATTTTTCATTCACTTCTTCCCTAAAATTTAAAATTTCTATTATGAAAATTCATTCATTTATTAGATGCATTAATATTTTTAAACAATTGAAAATACTTAAAAATTTCAGTAATCACTTAATAAAAGCATTTGCATCAAAATAATTCTATATCTTTACTTATTTATAAACAATTTTCTTCCTTTTTAATTAAAAATATTACATTGTATCCATTACTAACTTCTTCAATTTGTTTACTGAAGAGGTTGATAATTTTATCTCAATAAAATTTATCAAAAAAAAAAAATTAAATAAAAATATAAAGCAAGCAAGTTTCCTGATATGAAGCTACATTTAATGCATACAGTGTAACATTGAAACATAGCACAGAATGAAAAAGCCTATCTCACCAGACATATAAGTTGAAAGAGGTAGCAAACACAACTGCAACATATAATAGTTAACATAGACCTTGGTTTAGCACAATCAGAAAAATATAACAAAATGAAATTTTGTCACACTTTTCTGACTGAGTTAAGTCAAAATTATATAATTTGTATACCATGTAAATATTATATTATGCAATAAGAAATTCATTAAACAAAGCAATATTTAACAATTACTACATTTTTTTTTAATACACTAAAAATTAACTTCTCAAAAGTCCAGCAACAAATGCAAACAATAAATACAGTAGAGCATCGATTATCAGAATCAATTGGAGATTGGGGTTGTTTGGAAAATCGATTTTTTGGATAACCAATTATGTATGAAAAAATACATTATTAATATAGAGTATTAGTATATCCCAATAATAGTATATTAATATATCCCATGTTTAAATGTTTCTCTGTTGCGTGTTGCTTTGCATTGAATTTTCGTCGATGTTAAACCTAACAAAAACTTTTATTATATTATAATAATCATGGCTATTATATTGTTAAAAATTATTTCTTTATTTTGTACAAACTAAATAAATATACTGAAAAATATAAAAACAAAAAAAATTATACTTTAGAAGCTAATCTAGTATCAAAAATGTTTGATTCAACATGATACAGTCTGACTGGAACGCTTTCGGTTAATCGGCATTTGGATAATTGATGCTCCACTGTAATAAAATTTCCTTTAACAAAATAACAAAAATTTTGAGGTGAAGTGCATTACAATATATCAAAGTAATGCATGACAAAAAAAGAATTTTTGCAATATTTAATGAGATAAGGCAATTTATATTCAAAATTAGCATAAATCCTATTAAAACTATTAATATCTTTCAACACAGTTTGTGGTCATCCTGGTTAGCAAAACAAAAAAAATTGGTAGAGATTTTGCATGCTGCAAACAAGATCATCAATGAGGGTTTGAAGGATTAACACTCATTCCTGTAAAAGAACAACTTTTGATTGCAACAGGTTGTAGGAAGATGTACCAAGACTGCCATTTTACGATGTTCCTAGAAAATCTCAGACACTCAATGAGATTCAGAACAAGTCATTTCATTTTTAGGGCTTGAATCAATAAACAAAGTCTATTGAGACAAATAAGATGTGAGGACCTATTACTGCAAGAATAAATGAATATAGGTTCCAGACAACATAGTCCTTACTTTTGTTGCTGTATTTCTTAACAAAGTTGAAGATGTGTATAGCAATTGGTAGTGCTGCCAACCATCAACATCATATCACTATTTCCAAAAATATTTTTCTTAAATATTTATGAGATGATTTTAGTTCTATGTTGTGTCCATAACAATGTGTGTTAGGGATCTGTTTGGAGACTAAATCAGGATTCATTTATGAAGAGTGTGACAGTTGATTGACTGAATCTAGTTGCAAAGTTTTCAAAACCAATTCAACTAAGCCTTTTTCTAAAAAACATCAGAGACAAAGACAAAGGCTTCTTAAAAGTTGTTCTGAATAAAAGTCATCTTTATGATGCCTTCTAAACATTGCTTTCCAGATCTGTGATTGCAACAAGACCTGAAATAACTGCTATATTATACAAGTTCAATAGCCTTTTTTGTTTAGGAGCAAGTAATTGTCAATGCACTTTAACCCTTGAATATCTAGAAACAGGTCTTCTAGAGAAGTTTTGGTTGTTTAAAAATAATTCCAAAAGTAGCTTATAATATGACTATGATTAACATTTAGCTATCTCCTACTATCATACTTTACTACTACTTATTGCTATCCACCTCATTTCTTCACACCAATGTCTAAAGATTTGTTATTTCCAATTTTGCATTACAAAACTAAGCTGCTTTTATGCTCAACCAGTTTCATGCAGATCAGTGTTTCATACAATTTGTTAGCTGATTTAAACTCAACATGCATTTATTATTAAATATTTTAGTTTTGTATATTTATTTCACTTAAACAGATAAGTAATAAATGCAAACAATCAGTATAATTTTTGAAATAACCAATATAATAATAATTATTTACTGTACACTTTTTACTGATAAAATCAGAACAATAAATGAACATATTCATTCAAGTTTTTATGTATTTTAATAAATATATATAAAAAGTGAAAAACAAACATAGGTGATCATTTATACTTATAAACTTAATAACAAAATTAATTTTATACAAAAATTCATACCTTGTAATATCTCCCCAATACCATTCAGCATCTTGCAATGATCTAGGATTATCCGTTACCCTATTTATTATATTATTACCCGTATCAACACTATCAATATTATTAACACTTCCACTATGAAAATTATTTCCTGCACTTGGACTGCTCAGGGTATCAAGTTGGGGATTTGTTATACGAGATGGTCGACGAGGTGGAAGAGCTTTAATAAAATTGTTATTGTCAATTTAAATCAGTTTAGTAATAATTGATTTCAAATTTATTATTTACCTGGTGCTGTATCAAATTCTGGAATGCTTTCTCCCCAATCAACTTTCAATAATAAAAGCTCTATAACTCTGATATGGGCTTCAGTATTATGTACAATTTGACTGCAAAAACACCACAAATTTAAATATTTTATTATTATTTATTAATTTTTATTAATAATCAGCATAAATACAAATAACAAAACTATTTCATTAAAGGTATCTAAAGCCTGTCATTTTAATTGAATCTCTTGTAGGGTTTTATTGAAATCTTCATAGAATTGATCATAATGTTTGGTCATCTGNAAATAAATTACATATTAGAGGCTGTATATAAATGACATTCACACTGGAAGGGAGGGAGGAGATTATGATAAGTCATACAAAATCAAACAAGGAAGAGAAAGTATCAAACTTCGTAGACATCTATTTATTTCATTAAATTTTATACAGTTTATGCATTTTATTATATTTATTTCAAAATTTCTCATATGTTTTGTTTCTACTTATGGTTTCTATCATTCATAAGGCGATAAAGGTTTTAATGAAAGTAGAGTTTTGTTGGACATCCAAAGAAGGGAGGGATTTCAGAAACTTGGATAAACTGGGACAAGAGGTAAAGGGAGAATAAAAAGTTTCAAGAAAAATTCTGATATAATTTACGGACAGCCCCTTATATATGAAGTTTCAAAATTGAATAAAGCAAATAAAAATTCTTTCATAACAATGTTTTTCTTATATTTACAATAAAATGAAACAGATCAGAAAAGTTCTTAATCAAATTTATCTAGGTGTGTTTTTTTTTATTTATATACACACAACAACATATTTGTTGTTGTTATTTCTAAAAATGTAAAAGAATGATCTAAATATTTTATATATCTTTCATTTTTCAAAACTCTTGTTTGCATCATATGCATGCAAATTTTTATTTTTGTTATATTGTTTTATTGCCAAAATTATACTGTTAAAGGCTATGAGACAATTAAAAATGGTCACATAGCCTTTAACAGAATTTACTTTAATTACGCTATCTAAATTAAATTACAAAATTAAAATTTTATTTCTTCAAATTTCTTAATTACTTTATATTTTCATATCATATTTATTAGAAAAATTCTAGTTATAATTCATAAATGTTATATTTTGGCAATGCAGTATCTAAAAACTTTTAGTCACTGGAAATCTTTGAATTCATTTATGTATAATTGAAATTCAGATATAAAAATATAACATGGAAAAGATATTGTTTGTATAATGCAAAAATTAATTACAATAACAAAATGATTATATACACTATATATATTAACATAAGGTAAAATCAACAACGTACCATGAACCTGTTACTGGTGTGAGTTGCAAGAAGGATAAAATACATCACAAATGTTTTTGAACCGATTAAAGTTCTTCCTCAGGTGATACACAGAATATCCGATGGAACACAAAGTAAATAGAACACAAAGATTTGAATATTAGATCGAATCCTTGTCTCGTGAAATCATCCTGTTGGACATGCGTGTTCGTGTGGGATCAGCTGTTGGCATTTAAAGATCAATATCCATCAAGGCCTGCCATGCAACCAACAAATTCAACTCTTCCTTGTGACTGATGCAAGTGGTGGTGAGGCTAGATTTACATATGGAAAGGAACTCTAACCATATCAGATGCTCAGTGTGAGGTGAAGTGAGGATTTCTTGTTCATCTGGTTAAAGGCCACCTCAATATTAAATCTAGCCTCACCACCACTTGCACAATCACAAGGAAGAGTTGAATTTGTTGGTTGCATGGCAGGCCTTGATGGATATTGATCTTTAAATGCTAACAGCTGCTCCCACTTAAATGCGCATGCCCAACAGGACGATTTCAAGAGACACGAATTTGATCTAATATTCAAATCTTCGTGTTCTATTTACTCTGTGTTCCATCAGATATTCTGTGTATCACCTGAGGAAGAACTTTAATCGGTTCAAAAACATTTGTGATGTATTTTATCCTTCTTGCAACTCACACCAGTAACAGGTTCAAGGTATGCTGTTGATCATCCCGGTGTTATTTGGATGTTGATGTTTATAAGGTAAAATGAATTTCCATTAATTTTTCAATCTTAAAAGAATTATTACATGCAGTATATTAAACAATTTAAGTAAATACATATTTTAAAATATGAATAAATTTATGTTTAAAATTATTCATATTTAAGTTTTCATAATACAGGAAATCCTTGTTAATTTGAACTCAGATAATTTGAAATTCCATTAGTTCATAACTGTACTTTTGTCCCAGCCAGTGATACACAGATTTACATGTTATGGAATTCAGTTAATTCAAAATATGGCTACTTCAAAATTCAAAATGAAATTTCTGCCCAAACTGTAATATGCATATGTTAACTCAATCGTTTAAATCAAAGTGTCACCTTGTTATAAGAGAACAATAAACCAAGAACAACTCTAATCTGGTCAACATGACTTTGCTATTCCAATAACACATTTTCAGGTGCACATTACATATGGACTACACTTTTTTCTTTTTTCATAAAATACAGCTGGGTTTCAAGGTTGTGAAATTGGGTATGACTAGCAAATTGAGATATTTGTAGAACTACAGGCATTTGGGCCATTTTAAAAATAATTTGGGCTACATTTTGAGAAATTCTGCTTTCCTTTTTATAAAACGTATCTGGCGACCTGTGAGGTTCTCACTGGACATATGCTGTTTACCTGCAGATTATTTTTATTATTATTATTATTTATTGAAACTAGCATTCTGTATAAGTAGCAATACTTTGTTTGCTTAATACATTACTTCAGTTACATGTCATTTGGTTTATTAAACAGAAATATGTAAATATCAGATAATTTGAAATTCGATGTTGCAAATAGTTTGTCTTTTGAATTTTGAACTAATGAGGATTTCCTGTACTAAGTATATGAAAAATTTTGTTATTAATTAATATAATGTGAGATTTCAATATTGTTAAAAACCTTTTTTTTTTAAATAGTTAATTATAAATAGTTATATTTAAAATAATAAAATTAAAATAAAAACAATAAGATAACCTATGCCATCTTATGATCAACTAAATTGAACTCTACAAAGTTAAATTATCAAATGTATAATCTTACATTATCCTTTCCCACGGAGGTCTCAGAAGAATATGGCAAAGTACACGTATTAGAACAGTTGGAGGTTCACGAAAATCATGTCTATGTTGTATCTGACAAACATGACAAAAATGAACCATTAATGTTTGTAATGTAAGTTTATGATGATTTGGTAATTGTTGGACTAGTTGTTGAAGGCATGAGGAACAATGTTCATCATTTGTTATTTCTGAAAGTAATCATTTTATAAATTTGCTTTCTAAGTAAGAAATTATTTTTATAAAATACTTTTTAATTAATACTTACTTGATGCGTCAATAAATTTATCATAATGCTGTACAGGAATCACAGGATTTGGTAATTCTCTCAAAAATTTCTTTAAGGCACTTGCAATACAGTTTAATTCATACTTCTCAAGATCAACATTTACGAAATCTAATTATAAAATATATTGTTTAAAAAGTATTTATAAAAGACTGTGTAAATATTTAATGGAAATTTAAATGATTCAAAATTTGATTAACTAAAATGAATTAATCATCTGATAAATACATTGCTTCATTTATTCAATTACTTAAAATTTTTCAATTTTAATTTATTTGAATAACCAACCATATTTCTTAAATATGTTTAATTGGATTTACCTTCACTGAATTTCTGTCTCAGCTCATTAACACTTTCAGTAGATGCTGAAGTACCATACACTGTATATATATTAATATCTGTCAAATAAATGAAAATTTGTATTAAAAACTTAGTATATTTATATTATCAATTAAAATTAAATTAAATTATTATTTAAATAGAAATTAATTCATATTTCTAATTTATGAAAAAATCCTTATTAATATACAAAGATTTAAAAATTTTTAGTTATAAATACACATTGATAAATAACAATAAAATTAAAAGCATAGTATCATTTTGTTAATTACTAGATAACTGACAAAATATATTTCATATTTAATATTTGAATAATAAAACCATAATCAAAATCTGACAAACAGTTTCTGTTAATTATTATACAAGTTTTTTTAAATTCCATATAAACACATAATGATATCCTAAATATTAAAGAAAGAGCTTTATAAGATGAAACATTTTCTGAGATTAAGTTCAAATCATTACATCTCAGAAATTTTAACATTAATCAAATGAAAAGCAACAATATTTTGAACATCTAAGATTGAAGAATTCAAACTTTTAAAATATAGTGAGGACATGAAAATTTAAAAACTTTTAAACATTAAAAGTGCTGGAAAATGTGAAAATTAAAAAAGAATTTAGTCTAGCTATTTAGAAATTTTATTAAATAAAAAGTTAGTCTATGCTAAAATCAAAATCATATTTAGAAAACATATAAAAATATATTAAATGTTACATTTAAGTTTTTTATGTCTTTCTATATGTGATATTGAGAGGAATCCAGATCCAAATCAGAAGCCTTCTGTTTTTTGTTTAAGTTACTATTAGCAGCAAGTTCTTCCACAGTTCTCAAAGGAATATTTTTATAGTCTGACATCATTATCTTAGCTTTCCATTTGACTTTTGTGTTATTATTTAAAATTATTTCTTCCATCAAAGTTATACTTATTTTTTCTTCTGACAGTTTCCTGATATTTTTTCTCAACCTGTCATTGGAAATTAAAACCATATACTTCCTTTACAAAACAGTGTTATTAGTTCCATTCAAATCTATTGGAATTTTATACACAACATTATATTTTTCAGCATTTTTTTTTCATTTTTAGCTAGATCATAAAAAGTAAAGAGTGTAATAGTAACTAGTGTCATCTCATTTCTTTTAGTGATAGTCTTAGCAGCTTTACAGCATCGAGAGTGTATGTCAGCCTGGCAAACCTATCTTAACTTATTTTAACAGAACTTCCTGTCAATGTTTAGAAATTTGTCCTAAATCTTCCTTGTAAAATTATTTGAAAAGTCTTAAGGGAAAGTTAGAAACAGTTGTTACTTCTCTTAAATGACTAATCTCTATTACAATCTTCCTTTAAAGAGAAATATAAAAAACTATGCATGAAAAATGTTAAGGCTGCAGTTTTCTATTTAAACAGATAACTGGACAAAAAAAGAATTTACGATGATACAGAAGCCAATTTCCTTTATAGTCACAGGATAATCTTAATTCTATCTAAATAAAGGCATTTAAAAAAAATTATTTAAGAGCATTTAAAAAAAATGAACAATCTGTTTTTCTACTTCAATTGTTAATACCAAGCTTGCTATATTATTTTACTATATTATAACGTACAATCACCATGTCCCAATCTCATGTCCTTTATATCTTCTGTTCATTCAATGCTATTGGAATATAATTTATAATTGATAACAATGATGTAACTTTGTAAAAAATGAAGACAACCTTAAATAATAAAATAATGTTTAAAAGTAAAAATATACTATAATGCTAAACACCCATCTATTCCAAGAGTTTATTTATATTCATTCTATCAAAATAGTAGTCTTGAATCATTCAAAGTCTTCAGAGATACATCTTCACATTCTGTGAAAAATGCATTCCTGAAGATTTTGAGTTTATGTAACTAACTACACACATTTTATGTTTCTATAAATAATTTTATTAATAATAAATAATTGTTATACCATGTAGTCATCATAAATGTAACTACATGGTATAGAAATCATTTCTTATAAAAATTAATTTGAGTTAAGTGCTATAAAAATGTGAGAAAAAAATAAATAAAGGTAACTTAGAAACAATTCAAATCATTTCATCACTTTTGGAGAAAGTTGTACTCCAACTTTTTCTGTACTTCTTTCCTATACACTTTATTTATTTCTTTTTTAAACTGATAGATAAATGTTCCCAAACCAATCTATTTCAGTAATTTTAAAAAAATAGAAAGATACTACAGACATAACATTAAAATTATATTTTTCTAAAATCATTTATAAATTTTAAGTTATTTTAAATTTACAATGTTTTTACATAATCATAACATAAGTCTAATTATGTTTAACAACAATATAAAAATACATTAACAATATATTTCATTAATTTTTAAAAAATATTTACTAGGTATAAAAGTACTTCTTCTTTCTATTTCTTCAATACATTTCAATACAAGTGGTGGTGCAGATTGCTGACTCTGATTAAACTGACCAGACAACTCCTTTCCAAATATACCTAAAGAAGATTTAAGATCTCAATAAAACATTCACCTTCAGTTTATTAAGAAAAAAAATTCTTATAACTTACTTGATATAAGTCCTAGCCTATTATTAATTTTATCTGTACAGCAAGGTGGCAGACCTGTGGCAGCACAAGTACGATGACATATTAAACCACAATCTGAAAATGCATATGAACAGTATGATTTCAAAGTGTTAACATCCAATAAAAGAAAAAATGTTTTAGAAAATAATATTTTGTTTAATTTTTTTAATGTTTTTATTTTTTATGTCAAAAAATGCATTAGGCAACCATTAATGAAAATAGGGTATTGCTTGGAGTTGGAAGGGCATATAAAGTTCAGTTTAATGAATTCTAGTAAAATTTTTGTTTGCTTTATTGCATGAACTGCTGGGGCAATGGCAAAATTCTTTGACACAAAAATTTGCTTTGTCAGTGTTTGTTTCAAGGTGAGTCGACTATACTATTTGTGCACTAAAAAGTTTTAAAACTCTTCAACATAAATATATGTACGTACATAAACACAATTTTACTATTATTACTATCATCATAATGTTCAAATAATTTACAAGTAATTGAGAAATAGTAATAAAGTTAGTTGATATTTGTTTCCTATACTTTAATAAACTTTTAAATTATTTTTAATACTTCACCAATAAAAAATAAATGTATCAATAAACATTTCATTTTTTTAAAATTTAGCATTTATCCAATCAGAAAGAAATGCTCTAATCTCCAGAATAGAATAGTCTGAACCTTTGACATAATTTCTAATAGTACTTTTTATCTGTAAATATTTATTTTTTATCTGTAAATATGCTTATAAAACATAATTATGAAAAAAGCAAACATACTTTATAAATTTCTAATCTATTAAAATGCAAAGTAGATTATATATTTGCTGAAAGTTTGATACACTGCTATCACTGTGAAAATTGATGTCTTTCATTCAGTTAACAAAGATTCCTTCCAGTTTTACAACTATAAAATTCTTTATCTTGTATTTAAAAACTTAATCTTAACTGATTTATATTATTCTTACATGAGTCTCTATGAAAATTATTATTTTTACAAATATATTTTTAAATACTTGTAAAAATAAAATTGTAAAATATTTCTTGTATACATTTATATCTGTCTTTACAAATAGTAGTCTTTTTCTTGGATATTTTTTTTCAATATCTTTAATAATAATAAATTTGTACTTATTCTAGAACTTATATTAGATGCATCCTAGAAATATCCTACCAATTTTTCCATTGTTTACTGACTTTTCTTAGAATTTAAATTAATATTATGCCTCCCTTCAATTACTCAATGCCAAAGATAGCTAAGATATCATTCTAATGATCTAGGAGACCAGAGATCAAATCTGTATGAGCAAACCAAAGAAATTTTTCTTAGTAGTCTATATTGGATATGTCAGGCCTCATCCCTCAACAGCTGACTGCCCCCATTGTGGCCTAGCTAAATCTATGATGAACATAGGAAAAAAAGCCATTTTAATTAAAAAACTGGTGTTTTTTAAGTAAAATAGTCAAACCTATAAAAACTTAATTCAAAGTAATCTGAAATTCTATTTTTTCAACATTATTGAAACAAAATCATTGATCATTATAAATTCAAGAAGTATATTATTATTATTCATAACTGTAACACAGTTGATTTTAAGACATACTTAAATATTTCTACTCAACTATTTATTTCTTGACATATTAATATTCATTGAATTTAGTACATTTCAAACAAATTTTTCAATTTACATTTGTTTGTGTTTTTAAATTTAAAATAAAATTTCTAATAATATAGTATATGAGAATCATGCAAATGAATATGTAATATTTTCCAATCTCTCCAAACCATTCATTGATATTTGTAGTATTAGTTTGATATTCATATCTTAGATATAAGATTGTATTTAAATATCTATCTTGACATGAATTAGAAGATTTTAAATTACATTTCATTTCCCATTAAAACTGATGTATTACCTTGACAAAGTAAGCCTTGATGAACTAAACCTCTCAGAAATAAATGGCACTTATCACATTGTAAGAGAGAAGAAAAACTATGTTCAAGCAACCTATGCTGGTTTCCAGTAGAAAATACTACAAATAAAACACTTTATTAAAAATTAAATATTAATTTTAAAAGAGATGTTTACTTATTAGTTTTAAAATTAAAATTAAAATTTACATTTAAAATATTCAATAATAATAAACATAAAATATTCTGGTTTCTTTTCTATTAGAATAAGTTCTTAAAATCAAAAATATTTATCCCAATAAAACTGTCTTTTAAAAAAATAAAGAAAATTTAAAATTGTTCTAAAAAAATAAAATAATTTGGTTTTAAATAATAATTATAATTTTATTATGTACAAAATATGTATTTAGAAATATTTATTTACTCATTTTATTTCTAAATACATAAAATTATCATAAACTAAAAAATAAGTTTCATAAAATTCTTGCAACTCTGCCAGATATCTGATATTTCTGCATTTTAGTAATGCAGAGTTATAAACTTCTATACTTTCTTTCAATAACACCTTAAGAATATATATATTATTTATCATAACATACTACAAAAAAAAAATATATATATATATATATAGTAGGGCATCAATTATCTAAATCAATTGGGGACTGAGGTTGGAAAATTGATTTTTTCAGATAACTGATAATTTACGAAAAAATACATTATTAATATAGTATATTAATATATCCCATGTTTAAATTTTTCTCCATTGCATGTCGCTTCCCGTTGAATTTTTGTCAATGTTAAGCCTAATGAAAATTTTTTAATAATAATAATAATCGTGGCTATCGTATCATTAAAAATTATTTCTTTATTTTGTACAAACAAAATAAATATATTGAAAAATATAAAAACAAAAAAATTACACTTTAGAAGTTAATCTAGTATCAAAAACGTTCGATTCAGCACAACACAGTCTGACTGGAATGCTTTCGGTTAACAGACATTTTGGTTGATTGGCATTCAGATAATCGACGCTCTACTGTACTAGCAGATGAGTTGCTCCAGCAAAAAGTAACAATAACAAAAATTAAGATTATTAGATTACACCTGATCTTACCCATTTTCACTGGGTACGAGAATTAGGTCTCCCCTCTTCCATAACTAATTAGAGAATTTTTAGATGGGTCTAAAAATATGTTTGATTCCCACAAAAATGCAAAATACCCACATAGTACAGTAGAAGCCAAATTCTTCAGGGTAATCATTTCCCTCTCCTCAGCGGAGGGAGGGAATTTCAAAAAATCCCTTCTTAGTGTATGTTCTCATGACGTAGAATGTGTACCAAATTTCAACATACAACGCTTATCATCATCAACCCCATTTGGGCATTGCACTTATTATTATTATCAATCCATCTCAATTACATTATAAGATATATATATATAAATTATTACTAATTATTTTATGAAATATATATATATTTCATAAAATAATTAGTGATTAATTAAAAATCAAAGTTGTTTTAAAAATATTCATTTAATTATTAATGCTAAAATGTTTGCTTATTTTATTTATATTTAAATAAAGAATATTTTTTATATTTTCTACACTATACAAATGAATTTTTTATATCTTAATTAAATCACTATTCTTGTTAAATAAAAAACAAAAAAAGAAAAGGAAATTTTTATAATTTTATACATTAGTCATGACAGACAGTCTGAGTAATATCTTACACAGGCATAACACAAAAGATGATTCAATCTTTTATGTTAAAAATTATTATGTTAAAGAAAAAAAAAAAAACAATTATAAAAGAAATTAAACTAACTACAGAAAAAACAAACCTGTTAAAGCTATCTCCATATTCCTATCTATTACACATCAACATTACTAAATTATTATTTACAAATTATGATTTAATGTTGAAACAGTAATGTTTTTGTTTGTTTTATAGAAAATTTAATGTTAGAAGTAAACAATAAACACATTAAAAGTATTAACTACATTACTATATTTATCAATAACTTAAATTATAACCTTAAATTAATGTAAATCCAGCTAAACTAACATGAAAATTAAAAACCTTAAAATAAACTTATATCAAAAAGTAAACAATGTATTTATACACTGTACATAATTTTACCTTCTTCTCCTCCACCATTTATATTCTTTCCTTCTAATGATATCTATAGCAAAATAAATTTCTTTGCTTTAGTATTAAAATAATATATTTATAAGTGTACATTTGCAATTTATTAATGTGCAATTACTTACAATATTACTACTCCTCTGACACAATTCATCTATACACACTAGAATAGCTTTCTGAGAAAAGTCATCTTTAATGCCCATACTCTGGATTAAAAAAAAAACTGTATAAGAAATTATACAATATTAATATACTATGTTAATAATTCAGTATATTTTGATATGATAAATTTATTCAATTGCAAAATGGTGAAATAAAACTAAAAAAATTTTTTAACAGTATTATTATTTTGTTTTTCACATTGTTGGATTGTTACAATTTTTAAAAAAATTTAGTAATATTATTTCCATAAAGACCTTAACTGCAATTCATTATTTCTCAGAACAGATTGGCAAAAAAAAACTAATTTTATTTAGAAATATACAAATATTGTACACTCTACTATAAAAAACAACAAATAAAAAGCCAAAATCTAGTTATTTTTCTTATAAAAAAATTTCAATTTTGTTACAGAACTCATTGCTTCAAGTAATGCTATTACATTAACAAGAATATTTTAAACAGCAATATAATTAGTTATATACAATATTATATATTTATGTTATTCAATCATCAAAACTCATAAAACTATGATAATGATTCAAATATAATATTACAGTAATCATATTTTTGCATCAGTTGTGTGCACAATAATTTTTCAACAATAGCAAATGCTGAAGCTTTTATTCTATTGTGAATTATACTATGTGAAACTATTATACATGTAACTTAGTAAGCTTTTATTTTTTTATTTCATAAATATTCCTGTATTTATGCTTAATATTTAAACACAAGCATTTGAAAAATTTTTTTGAATATAGATTTATAAATATATATTGCCAAATGATCTGCCAGATTATTTATCAAGCTATATTAAGACTAATTAATAATTAGATACAAAGCAATTTGGCTAGAGATAGACAGTTAAGCCACCATCTCAAAATAAATTTAATAATTATAAATAAATTTTTAATTTTAAAATATTCTTGCAGCATCTCTCTCAGTCATGTTCATTCTTATTGTAGGAAAGCATTACTGACTTTCATTTCTTTGTTTATTATTAAACTCTGAGATTATCATCAGTCTGCCCAGCAGTGCTGCCACAAGACAGGAAATTTCCCCAATTGCAGATATGTTGTTATAAAATGAATGGAAAATATTTTGAAACTTTTATTACAGATATACAATGCAGGTATATTTATTACCATTGAACTAAGTATTGTGGAGGTCTACTGGTAGCACTGTTGTCTGGAGTTCTCACTTAAAAAGAAGCATGTGGACATGTGTTACGTCTCATTTATACAAATTAGTTTGCAAACATGAGAGAGAGAGAATTAAAATTTTTTATGTTGTTTTTATGATTTATGGTCTCATGCTATTTATTGTTAATATGATGTTTATTTTCCTTATTTATAAGAAAAATGTGTGATAAATATGTTAGGGTAGAAAATACTTAATAATTAATGGAGTTTACTATTTTATGCAAATTTCCACTTATGAGGGATCTTGGAACATTTTGATTGCATATGGTTGTGACCTACTGTATATGAATTTAACTTTACTTAAAACCAACTTAAATTTCATATTGCCTAGCATTCTATCTTTAGTTCTAATTATGTAATATCTATGTAATTAGTTAAGCCCAATAATCCTATAAGAAAAACAAGATTCAAAAGAAAATTTTCAGATATGGATAATATGATTGAAAATAATTTACTTAATATCTATTAACTAAATTATTTTCAATCATATTATCCATATCTGATTCTTTTTATGATAATTTTTGTTTTGAAAGGGACAAACTTGAATTATTTTGTTCTGTATGTTCAATTCTAAATTTAAGCTACATTTCATAATAGTTATATGAAAAGTACTGTAATAGATGAGGAGCTAATACTTTTCATACTGAGGTTCAAAATCATTTAATTATCAAAACTGAAATAGTTTGCCAAAATTTTTTAAGTTATTTAATGATTCATACTTACATTTTTCTATAAAGTTATTTTAAAAAGTATCAAATGCTCTGTTTTTCTTTTGATAGTCTCTATCATAGTTCTTTGAGTAATATGCCTACATAGCCATACAATTATTTTGGTAAATTTTGTGAATATATTTTGGTAATGTTGAAATCTTTTAAACATGAATTTTTAAATAAGGATAAATTTATTAACTTAAATCTGTTTATGTATTGTATTTTTGTGCAATAATTATTTATTAGTACATATAAAATAGCATTTGTTAGCATGATTTACAAATACTTTCACACAACCAGAAAAAGAGTTAGAGGTACAGTTTATGTGCATTACACAGTTGAATAGTCCAACTAGCTGTCCATGGATCTTGTCTGGCCTGATCCTGACTAATAATCAGCTTGCATCATTGTTATTTGGTAACTGCAGGATTTTCATCATCATTCTTAAACATGTAATTTGTTTTGCTTCTCTTTCATACACTAGCAGTAATAAAAATGAATATGTACCTAATAAAAGCATTTTAATCAAATGTTCCAAAACTCTCATTGGTGAAATACTTTAAACTAGTATTTATACTGTATTTGGTTCATCAATAATTTACTTCATTGTTAGTTTGTATAGATATATTATTGACAAGATACAATTATGTTGAAAATTTATAATAATTTCATTCACATCCAACTGTAATATTTTTTTAATTAACTAAAAATCAAAATTTCTAAACAAATCAAATCAAAAAATCAAAAACATTCTTAAATCAAAAAATCAAAACTAAAATTTTTCCCACCTACTCATAAAATAGTTAGTTCTCAGTTTATTGATTTAAACTAAAAATTGCATTCATATTTTAAATATAATCCATTTAAATTGCTTTAATTTAATAATAATAATAATAATAACAATAATATAGACACACACTGACACACTTATTTAATTTTTGTTTTGTTTCGGTTGCGGGTGACACTGGTTGCTGTGTACTAAGCCAGACCAGAATCAAAGTGTATTGACTCTGGTCCAGCATAGTACACAAGAACCGATGTGAACCAAGTATAACTTACTAAACCCAACATAATAATAATAATAATAATATATATTAGCATTATTATAAATATATTATAAACACATCTATCATAAATCATATTCAGAGGATAAATACATCCTTTTTTTATTAATCAATAGCTCAATCTTTATCAACAAGATCATTTAAAAATACTGAAGTTTCAAGGAGACTGGAAATTTATTCATTATTAAATGTTTTTCAAGACCTCATTTTCAATTATATTAATGACGATCTAAAGATGAGATGTCTCAAAAACAATCATGGATAAATTTCTGGACTCCTTAAAACTCCTTAAACTTAAATCCTTTTTTGTTCAAAGGAAATTCAATATGTTATAAATAAAATTTTAAAACTCAAAAATTTTTAAAAAACACGAGGAAAAAACACTCAATCTATTCCAACTTTAGAGGTGATTAACACATTCAAACAACACTTATAGCAAGAAAGGAATTATCTATTCTCAGTTTCATTATACAACTGTAAGTTACCTATCATATGCATTTCGCCAAAGTGACAACACTTTGGCCAATATTGGTGATATGCATATCATAGGTTACTTACAGTTGTATAATGAAAGTGAGAATAGATAATTTCTTTCTTGCTATGTGTTGTTCGAACATGTTAATCATCTCTAAAGTTGGAACAGATTAAGCGATTTTCCTTTTTTTTTTTTTTTTAATTTTTGAATTTAAATTTCTGGCCCATTGGATATTTTAAATTTTAATTAATTTTATTAAAAATTTTAAAACTTTTACTTAAATAATTTTCAAAAATATTTTAAACAAAACTGTTTTAAAAGAAATCAAAGCACTATATATTAAGACTATATTGCCAACAACAATTTCACCCATTATAGGCAATGATGTAGGCAAATGAAGAATATGAAGCAATTCCTAATTCATACTACCCATGATAAGATTTGGATCAGATATAAGTTCTGATCAATCATAAAAGTTGGGTGACACCTTACTATGCAGGATCTTTCCAACTTTTAAAACGAATAAGGCAACAATTACAAAGCATACTTGATTTCTGATTAGTTAGCAGTTAAGTATTTAATATTTTCTACATTTAATAAACAAGACATTTTTATATCTATTTATATTTAAAAAATGGCAAACAAATAAATGTATAAAACTTTTAAAAATTTCACATTCTATAAATATTGAAGTTTATATTTTTCAAATTTGCAATAGGAATACAATAATCATAACATATACGACAACATATTTTATACAGAATATTTTTTTTCTTATTAAGGTAGTCGTTTTGTTGTCATTCACGTTTGTCCTCATCTTATCATTCAACAAGAAAATTACTAGTAAATTCAGCTTTAAAACAAAAATTTTTTTTATTTACCATCAGTTTATCCCTATCTAGAGTCATCAATTCAGAACCTTTAATATCTGTACATTTGAAGAGATCAGCATAACGATAGAAATTCAGTGCAGCCATCCATTCCACAACATTTACAGAAGACCACTGTGAAATTGGCTAGAGGAAGAAAAAATAACCAGTTATTTACAAAAAAAAAGTATTCTTAAAACCTTATTAAAAGTATTAATTATTAATTACTTAATAAACCAGTATAATGATTTATAATATTTTATGATTAAAACTGAACTTTGAAACTATAAAAAAATTTCATATAAATCTCAAAATTAAAATCTGTTTCAAATTTAATGTAATCTAAATTTTAAGAATTTTCAATTTAAATATAATTTTATTTGAAACTACTGAAATTACACATTTATTAAATTCAGTAATAAAAAAATATCAATAAATATCCATTAAATTATTTATTATATATTTAAAATTTAGATCTATCCACATATTGATACACAGGTATTATTATAAAAATTCCGCAACAGAAAAAGTCAATAACTGTCAACCTGTATCTAGTAATACTTAATTCAACTAATCATATCAGTTAATATAAGACAAGGGCATTTGATAATATACATCTAAAATTATTCGACGATATGTTTGTTTATATTTGTATATATCTAAACAGTTTAAAATATTGGTTATCGCAATTACTCACCACATCTCTGTCCACAGTAACAGGTGGAAGATTAGATACCGGCTGACATAGTTGAGTTGGAGCAAAGGGAATGCAAACTCTATGGAAGCAATTGTGGCACTCTGAATTAAAAAAATGGAAAAAAACTGATGATGAAAATGGAATTACATAGGAGGAAACATTACTAAAACATCGGTGATGTAAGTGATCGGCAGTGAAAACGTCTCTCGTAACATTTAACACAGCAGCGCTAACTCCACAAGCAGGGCAGCATCCGTCAACTGCCTTTTCGTTATATAGTCCTTGAAAGTGCATTACAGTCTCTCATATTACAATTTAAAATAACGGCAGTAAACATTTGCATTTAGACAGTTTTCGATCGAGAGTTGTAACGAGAGCGACGCCGAGCCACCGAACTAACAAGGCTTCACCCTGCCATCGCAGATGATGAGCGATTACTCGGCATGTCACGCTTCCACTCAGTATGAAGCTATACCTATTTTACGAATCACCATTGGGTAGACTACGGAGAGACTCGTCCAATCACCGACGGCAACACAGTTGCTAGGAGGAAACAGCTATTTAGACATTACCACTTACACGCATCGCGAAACGCTAAAACATCTGAGACGTCAAATTCGAACATATTAAAATTCTATATACATCGCAAACGCGTTTCTCAACATAAAAAGCAAAAAATAACATACGACTACAAACGATAAATACTAAAACAGCAGTCTTTTTAACCTCGAGGGAAAGAGATCTTTCCGTATTTTTTTTTAATCTACTGTGTGAAACGAATATAAAAACACTCACTTTTATTTTTTTTAAATCGAAATGAGATTAATCAATTTAATTTATTTTTATATAATAATAGTAAACTAGGCCGAAAAAATTACTAAAAAGAATATTCGTAGTTAGAAGAGAGAAATTGTAGTCGTTATTTATTTTTACTGTAAGGAGTACAATCACATAGCGGAGTGGTCCCTCCTTTTACAGTTCTTTCCGTATAAATGTAATATTTACTTTCATTTTTCCGATATAACGCGATTGCGGCGATTTTTCGCCATTATAAGTATTGATCTTTACTTACCGTTAAAATAAATACAAAAATCGCTTGGAAAATATCACTCACCTTCACATTTAGCACCAACTTGACCTCTTCCCCATATATAATCTTTACCTAAATATCGAAAGAAGAAAAATAATAATAATTTAAGATTATTATTCGAACATTTTTTTTTTTATGTGGCAACGAATATAATCTTGCATTCGAAGCAGAGACAATAAACAGATAAAACATCGTAATACGAATATATTAGATATTTTAAGTGAATTTTACAAGTCTATCAAATTTCTACTTTAATGTATTTAAAGTTTAACAGCTACTTAAACATACTTACAATTCCTACAAAAGATGGGTGTGAGGAAGTACGTGTTCACCAACTGATGCTGATGATAAGGATGGTTCATGCCGGAAGCTGAGAAAGAAATAATCGATTTAAGACCATTGTCGATCTATTATAAGAATACAGTTGTAAACTAAAACGTTGATTTAAGCAAAAATTCATTTTGAAAATAAGATTACGTTTGAGAAGTTTACAGATGATAATTGCCTCGTTCAAGTCAAACATCTCTAGAAGAAAAAAGAACACCTGTCACTCGTCAATGTAGTATCAATAGTGGTAGAGAGCACTGCCCTTTTAACAAAGTATATCTTATCGAAAGTGAATACACCGTATAAAAAGCGAAACAAATCAACAGTTTTAGTTCAGAAAATGTAAAGAATAAGAATGAAACTGTTAAATCTTTCCTCTATTCTTATTCTTAACCTTGAAAAATGCGCATAAAATTTATGTTTCCCCCATTAGTGAACTTCCTTAATAACTGAGGTCGTCGTTAATGAAATACAGGCTATCGTATATATATATTTGAAAATAAAGAAACTAGTTATATTTCGACCTTGTTGGCAATTTATATATTACATACATTTTACTTTCGTAATATATGATAAGGATAATTTGATTCATTCAACTTGCCGGTAAAGATAAAATATTTAAACATTACTTATCACTATACTCAATATATAGAAGAAAAATTTTATAAGGATCGAGGACAAGCATACTTTAAAACTTTAAAACCAAATAAATTCGTATGTAAAATATTTGACTGCAGATTAAAAGATTTAAATACCACTTCAAATCAATCCCGAAATTTTATTAATACAATTCATTTAATAGTTATTTTGAAAGTATTTTCCAGATTTATTCATCGAATAATAAATAAATATGGAAAACATTTTTAAAACATTTAAAATAATAATGTATGTTGATATTTCTGAATATTTTAATGGCATAACATTGATCAGTAATTTCTACCATTCTGATTCGCTATAACGGAAAATTCCACCATTTTTAAGTCAAAAAAGAGGTGGAATTTCCCGTTTATCACACATAAAAAACGAAATCATTTATTTTTCATATAACCCACACTTTCAACTAATATTTATCACTCATTCCCATTTACCATTAGATAAAAACAATAGTTACAAACGTATTCAAACCAGAAGTTTTAAATGAGACATCGCAAAATTTATTAAATTAAACAACAAACAAACTATTTTAACACTTTATAGACAAATAATTTATTTAGTATATTCTATATTCGTGAGTCGAAATGCCAAATCTCAATTCCCATCGATATCCACGTATGAATGAAATTACCTTCGCGCCATCTAGTAACTACTGTAGTAATTATTCAATAAAAATTTTAAATTCGTTTATAATTTCTTAATTATTAATCATTCGGCATTGTTCTCTAAATACACGAAAACATTGTAAATATTTTAACACTTCTCGATCTTTTCAAATTAATTCGATATTATTATTTATTACTATTAGCAAATACTGACAGACATACTCGCAGGAAATCCGGCTGGCAAAAACTTTTCATACGGTTCGTAAATGTAATTTGTTAAAAGTTATAAATAATAAATGAACGGAAATAAAAACAATATCATGACGAAAAGTGGAAACATTTTAGTTTCTTCTACGTACTTTTAACCGCATAAATATTGTCAGCCATTTTTAATTAAAAACATCCTTTAATATGCCCATCTTAATTACTAAACTGCTTTCGTTAAAATAAATAAACGTATAAAAATTCATTGTAAATGTAAAATACGGTATTTATTCTTTGCTTAAAAAGTTCAATATTTTTATTTAAACGTAGACACTTTTGGAGACGGCCGAGTAGTCTCAAAGAAAGGGTTGGCACCGTCAATTTTTTATAATTTTTTTGTTTGTTTTTTTAAGTACATTTCCGGTGTTTTACCATGTCTTTTGACTTGTCTTATCACTTTAAAATTTTTTTAAAAAAAATTCCTATTTGGAATTTCGATTTTTTACCTTCGATTGTGTTAAAATAATCTATGGACAATGCAATTTTATACAAGTAATCCTACTACTGGTCTAAATTAGTTTTTGAATTGTTAAAAGAATTAAATAAAATAATTAAGCAACAAATATTTACCAATAAAACATAAATAATCTCTATTAAATTTGCATTTAAATTATATATATATATANTCTTCAAATGATGTAAAGAGAGTTAGGAGTATTTTAAATAATTTATATTAAAAAAATAGTCTATATTTCATATATGTAGATACCTAATCGCTTACTGTTTATTTATCAAAATATCAAAAGAATTTATATTTGTTGTTCGCGATCTCGGGTTACCGACCTACACACATCTAGTAAATATTGATAATCGACAATACTATAATTTTTACAATAAATGGATGTGTAAATAAGATTACGAAATTAGATGAGTAAAATATTTTGACAGCTGTAAGAACTTTCCTTTACCAAATACAATACGAATTATTAAATTCGTATATTCTCGATATAAATAAATAAATCTTATAATTATATTGGCAACTCTGCCTGGTAACGTGGCATTAACACAACTGGACAGGCAAGCCAATGATATAGTTCATTTTAATGAAACGGAGTATGTCATTGGCTCTCTTATCTATCTGTATTAAAAAGCCGTTTTACTAGATGATCAATTAAAAAAGGAAAAATGTTTAGGGTTAGATGAGATTAACTGAGCGAATAGATATTTGAGAAGAACGAGTAAATATAAGAATAGAGTAGGGAAAGTCAATAGTCATTACATAATTTCTATTTAAATAAATTCTGGCATGAAGGATCTTAAGACAACGTTTCTAATTGCTTATTGTACTTATGTAACCTTCAAACATTCTTTCTCCCAGTTTTCTTAATTTAGCTCAAATGTACTTACATAAAATATTACAATACAATATGTAATATTGTATTTATTAATTATATGTACATTTTTTAAAAATTAAAAAGTATTTTTAACAATAGAGTAATTAATAATAATAATAATAATAATAATAATAATAAACTACATGATTTATATGCTAGCATTTTCTTTTATAAAATATAATATTTAAAATGAAAAATATTACCACCATGTTTTCAATATGAACCATAAATAATTCAATATTAAGCTTAAAACAATTAAATTTTATGTACGAATATTACATGTTTTCAGATGATATTGTAATCTGCGTATTGTATACCTGAAAGGTAGAATGCATACTTCCGGCAATTATACAGCGTAAATAAAATTCTGATTAGGAAAAAAATCATCGTTACATTTATATTTAATTAGGTCATTTTCAATTTAAACTATTTTTACCCAAAATTATTAATAACCACCTCCTCCTTATAAAGAATTATATAAGTCTATAAGCCAATGATAACTTAGCGAGTTAAATATTTCCTAAAGCATTAGAATAAAATTTTAAAAAATCAACTAGACCAGAGAATCTTGTAAACTAGCCGATTATTATTATTTATGGCTGCATTTGTTAAACTTATTCATTCACAAAATCTTTTCACTTTGCATTAAAAATTTATAACATAAGTGCAGCTACATAGCTATTGGCAGTAAGCACATTATGTAGTACAGAATAATACTCGCTCCTTTGTATTCCAAAGCCATGACTGTAACAATGATTTTATCAGTAAATAAAACGGATGCTGATTTGAATAGAGAATGAAAGCCAGTGTTAACCATTTATTATAGCATAGCGAATATTATATCATTTTCGAGTTCAACCATAATAAAAAAAGAAAAACAAACTGACAAGCGAGTTGAAAGATGGCGTGTATGTTCGAGCGAATTATTAATACACATCTAAAACGAATTTAGATAAACTTTATCTAGTGTTTCTTTTCTTGGCAACTCAAACTTTCCACGAATGTCAGATCTATTTACTATTTTGAAATGATCACGTGTGCGCAAACGTATGTATAGAAATATAAACACAATCAAAACAATTTTATTTTATAAAAAAAATAACCATGGTTTTTTCCTATATTGAATTTCGTAAAGTTGAATTATCATCAATTATCGTTTTCTTTGTCATGCTTATCTGATTTTCGTCGATAAAAACTTACGATTCACGATCGGCCGTTTCATTATTATACGGACTTCCTTTTTATAAACATTTTTATATAACATTATTAAATTTTATTTTATATTTATTTTTCATACATTAATTCATTCCGTTTAAAAAATTTTCAAATTAATTCTTCACTGTGTAAAAAGTATATCTTATATTTCAACTGTTACAAAGAATTATATTTATTCCAAATATAGAATATCATTCACATTTTTATTTATATAAAATTACCCTTTTACTTTCTTTTTAATGTACAAGGATTTCATTCATATGTTAAATTTAGACCTACATCAAGACACAGTACTTACTTTTCAGTATTCTTTAACTATAATTGAATTATTCTTTACTCTCAATCGCAAAAAAAAAAAAAAAATGTATATTTAAGAAAGAAAGACAATATTTATCATCTTAAACCTTACTGACTTTTTAGCATCGATCCAAACTAATTCAAATACACTTAGCGAAATCAGTGAAAAAATTATGAAATAAACTTTCGACACCAATGAATCTTTCTTCAAATATTAAATATTTTCCGTATTTCATAATAATTCAGTTACATAAAATAGAAAATCTATATTGATATACTATGATAAATAAAGACAATTCAAAAAGTCGGGTGCATTTTTATTTGTGCTATTAAAAAAAATCCAGCAACGAGTTGCTTAACTTTCCCGGCAACATTTAAAACTGGCGCATCTGATATTATATTTTATTATTAAAAACTTTTTATATTTTAATTATTATAAAATGTCAAAAAGCTTAACTTTGAGGGTAGGGATGAGTTTTATTTTTAAAAAAAATTGTAAATGCTAATAACAAGTAAAATGATCATTAAGTCCGACCCTACTCGAGATAAGACACACGACCGCCCTTTATCTCCTCCTCGTCGACCTTTAACTGCCAAAATTTAATAGCATCAATCCCCCAATACTCAAACCACCCTGAAAAATTTCAGACATTTCCAACAAAAAAGCACAGGAGTTATTAAGCTTCAAACAGAGTGAACAAAATCGTGCCCCATAATACACATCCATACATTTCTCAACGTTTCAAAGATCAGAGTCCAAAAATGTAAAAATCTTGGAAGTCATGTTTTGACCGGTCTAAATACTTTCCCTCTGTTACAAATAACACAGCCGGAAAAGTAATTGTTCTAAATGTTTATAAATTAAAATAAACTGACACCAATGATTATTTTCAAAAATAAATTTTTGAGTATTTATGATCCGTGTGTTTTAAGCAAATCCAATGACGTTAATGTACAGTGTCCCTCAAACGTCCCTAGTTTTATGAATTAATTTCGGGAAAAGATACTTGATTATAGTACTGTAGATAATGGTAATAAAAAGCGAATCAGTACTTTTCCACATGTTAGTTCCAAACACATCCTAACATCGATGGTTTAATCAGAATTATGGTGACTTCATAGAGAAAGGAGCGAAATTTGATGTCTCGAAAACACAGAAGTTTGTATGAAGACTGAAAAAACTACTTTTCGGAGGACTTTGTCTTCAGATATTTATTTACTTAATTTCGGAAAAAGATCATTCAGGGTTATCGGTCTACTACTGCGTTACATTAATAATTAATTGCTAACTACTAGATGAGCCCAGCGTTACTCGGCCAAAAAATATCAACATTAAAGATTAAGATTATTAGATTATTTCGTACTTCTAACTCCTATTTATATTATATTACAGTATTTGATTTATATTTACAAAGGTTACCTTACGTAAGAGTTTATCACATCGAGTGCCCAATCTAACAAATTTAAAAAATTCCTTAAATTATGTACAGTAGAGGAATAAAAAATTTTTAAATGTGTTAGATTGGTCACTGGGTGTGAAAGACCCTTACGTAAGATAACCTTTGTAGTTATATAAATTAAATACTATAATATAACGAACATTAAAACGAAAACCATATAGTTTGGTTATTTCAGCCTACCATTCTCACGTTTATCGCGATACTCGAATAGTACAAAATGGCACAATTTCATTGATCAAGCAGACACCAATTAAAAATATGATATCTTATATTTAAACTCGGCAACCTCGAAAACCACTTAAATCGTATTTTTTGCTCGCTGGTAATCTTGTATTATGCAATTTTCCTATTCGAATGCCATCATATCGTTGGTCGGATAGAAAGAAGGAACCGTTGCAGAAGGAGTCAAAGTAATTCGACCAAAAATAATCGTTGACCTCCTCCCGGAAGAGAAGATTGTCAACTACTACTAATTGATACTGGTCTATTATTAATATTTGAAAAGTGATCCGTGTTGAACAGGTTGTGATGGTCCCGCATGCGATCGAAGTTGCTAATGTTAACGTCCGAAATACTTTATATAAAACTTGTTTAAATAAAAAACATCTTGTAAAAATGCTAGAATAATTCCTTTTGTGTGATGATAAAGTGTTTAAATTTTGGCAACAGCCTGTATAAACTACATGGAAAGTGTGTTCGTAAATATTGCGTTTATATGAAAATTTACAATTTTTTTTTTTTTCAAATTGCAGCCTTATAAATTTCGACTGTCGTCCGCCTGCCTGTCCTTCCTTAATCTTAGAACGAAGTTACAAGTTGAGATAGATGTGGAAAGCTTAGGGGCAGGAAGTCCACATTAACTATATACGAACTTCCGAGTTGGAACAGAAGTCACGTTACTTCGATTGAAAATTTTTCCCTGAAAGGTGTTAGATAGATGAACGGCACGATTATCTTGCTAACAGGAAAAGTACTATGGACAGGGTCAAGACCACCATTAAAAGAATTGAGAACATTGTGATGAAAAGTTGCAGTCTGGTATTGTGACGATGTCACAATAAATAATGGCTTGTTAGAATTAGTTTGGTTAATTTGGTGACGTCAACCAGACACGTGAGCGATCACGCGAAGCTGGACTCTAGATGTTAATAACGTGAAAAAAACCCGGAAAACTCCACGTGGCCAACCTGTTAGCCATGCCCAAACCCATGATTAACTAACTACCAGTGTTCGATGGTTTTATCCACTCGGCTATTGGAGGGCACTCATTAGAATTAAGAAAGTACCGTTCGGAAATAAAAACCCGAGTCGTTAGATGTGGAAAATGAAATACTAATATACTGTACTTACTATAGACTTTTCACAGGGTAAGGCTTTTCATTCAACGCAACTGCTATATGTTACCTGTTTCAGTAATGATATAGCGCGTCTATTTCGCGCTATATCATTGTCGCAGTGATTAAATATAATATATTTTTTAAATTATATCGTTTTTTATAAGAATTATATTTAGTTTATTATTTTGTTAATTTTTTTCAATAGATGGCACTACGTATAAATCAGCAAATTCAATGTAGATATAAATTAATTGATTTACAGAAATCCGAACAAAAATATATTATTTTTTTAAGGGATGAAAATTTCATTTTTTATTTTAAATAAAAATCAAATTGTTTTAAATTATAATAAAAACGTTTATTTAGGAGAGAAACATGTAATAAAAAATTAACAGTCAAGTAGTCCAAAACAGTAAAAATTAAAATATACCTGTACCTAGTTACCAATTGTTAACCAGGTGCATTTTTAATGCTACAGTACAGCGTCGTTTATCCGAAAGTCAATTATCCGAAAGAATTCCAGTTGGTAAATTTAAATTTTCGCCAGTGCTGTGGCGTTGCAATCTTTGGCTATGTCTTGGGCTACTCAAATATTTTACGTTTTTGATACTAAATTAACTTCTTAAGTATAATTTTTTATTGTTTTTATATTCTTCAATATATTTATTTTGTTTGTACAAAATAAAGAAATAATTTTTAACGATACAATAGTCTTCGTTAGGCTTAACATCGACGAAAATTCAACGCGAAGCAACACGCAACGGAGAAAAATTTCAACATGGAATAGATTAATATATTTTTTCGTACATAATCGGTTATCCGAAATACCGATTTACCGAACCACCCCAGTCCCCAATTGATTCGGATAAACGACACTCTACTGTATTTCAAAAATGTATTACTGTACAATCAAACAAAAAACTTTTATCATATAAAAACTAATCAAAAGTAACATCAACTACACCAAAATCATAAGAAACTTTTTTCTCATTTTTAGTTCTGTAAACTTTTTCATTAACTCACTTAAGTTTACTTGATCGGCAAATTCAAGCTCAATCGCCAAAATGGCCGAACTATGTATACGATTTTGCGTGGTAGTGGACGTAAAAAGTTTTTAATTAATTTTACTATAGAGAAACAAACTTCTTTCCCCACTAGCTACAGTTATTGGCATGGTCGGCAATATTCTTAAGGTAACACTAAGATTTGGGGAAAAATTTAACATTGTTGCTTATGCTTTCTTTTTTTGCTCAAAAGCCTCTTTTATGGTTGTTTTCTTCAGAATTAAGGATTGCAAATATCAATCAATCAATCAATCAATCAATATTTATTTGCTATGGCTTTCGCCTTTGCAAAGGGGTTACAAAATTGTGTAGCGTTAATAATACAAAGATTGTTATACATGGTTTCAAAAAGAACAACACAAACAATAAATGATAACAACAATAAAGCTTAATTAATAATGTTATGTTAGCATATTTAATAAATAACAGAAAAATTTATAAACTTTAAATAACATATCAGAACTTAAATTGTCGTCATATAAGCAAAACATATCAAAATCGGTTGTCAATAAAGTATCTCTTAAATGCTCGGTAATTTCGCAAGATACAAATAAATGGTTTTTAAGACTTTCACAAAGTCTATTACATAATGGACAGTTAGAATGGGCAGATATATTCATTCTGCGCCTATTTAATACAATAGTATAGTCGTTGAGACATAACTGAATTATTAAAGATTTATTATTATATTTTAAATTTGATGATAAATAATATCTAGGTGTCCATGGAGATACAAAGGAAGTCTCAAGAAACCTACACTTTTGCTCAATATAATGAATGTCTTGGGCCCAATATTTATCCCTTAATGGATTGCAAATATTTTCTTAGCTTTTAGGCAAAAATAGTAAATACGAAATGTAAATTGCATGGTAATTTTAGCTACGGAAAAAATCGACCAATATAAATTTCGATTAATTAAGTATTTAACTTATATTTTGTTACATTCATATCCAAAGTGCCGCCCTTTAGATTGTCCACCTCTAGAGCAGACCCTGATATACGACATTATCAAAGTTAGATGTATGTAAATGTAACTGCTGAGTTTCGTAGCAATTGGTTGAACGACCTAGGAGTGTATTGCGAACAAACAAACATCCTCATTTATCTAAATATATAAAACATATATATAACACGTCCTGACTGACTGGGTGATTCATCATCGCCCAGAGCAAACAATTTGGTACACAGTTAGGGTACGTCATGAAAATGCACACTAAGAAGGGATTTTCGGAACATTTTTATATGGTGAAAAACACACAGTATCATGTATTCTACGGTACAAACCGATATGCATTTGAGATAGAAAATGTTACGATTATGTTCGTCGAAACAAATAGATAAATTGGTAGTTTGAGTTGTATAAACAAAAACACTGATAATTTGTAAATGCCAGGCAAAAATGACTATAATTATGTTTACGTTCTAGAAGTTGTATAAACTATTAAAAAATAATAATCCAAATATGTTAAAAAATAGTTTAGTGGTTATAAATATGTATTCATATGTTTGTTAAATTTTGTTTAATTAATAGAGAGGTTGTGGCCGAAGTTTTCAACGTGAAAACGTGTACGTCGGACGTTCAGCGCCGCCTTCCTGTGAGTCTAGAAGTTTAACAATGGCATTTGGAACGTCGAGCATGATTCCACTGACGTTCCAAACGCCATTGTCAAACTTCTAGACTCAGAGGAAGGCGGCGCTGAACGTCCGACGTACACGTTTTCGCGTTGAAAACTTCGGCCGCAACCTCTCTAATAATGCTCTATGCAAAGTTTTTTTAACGCCCTAAGGAGGCCTTTTTTCAGCAAGCCCATTGTGGATTCGGCCAGGCCCACAATGGTGGTGAGGGACGGATTCCAACATATCGGACGCTCTCTGTCCCCTCAGAATGATATTTTTACGTTTAAGGACAAATAAATTAAAAAGGAAAACTGATGTTTGGAGTTGTAAGTTAAATTATTTTTTTATGATCGTATAAGGTTTTCACAGTGTAATTTATTAAAATCTCGATTATTAATGCCTTATTGTCCTTATTTCAATTCTTATTATATTTGTCAACTTGGACATAAATTATTAATAGGACTCTGGAGGCTCAATAAAGAAATTCTGTTTCCTTTAAGAACTTTTACTCAATTTTGCGTTAATACCTAACATCAGTTTAACAGCCCTATTAATAATTTATGTCCAAGTTGACAACTATAATAAGTAGAGGAGACTGTGGTATTATGGAACCCCATTTTCATCTTAGGGTGCATATACTTTTGGGATCAAACTGATCCAAGATCACTTCGATCGTACAAATCGTGTATACAAACGAAATACAGTACTGTGATCCGATCGATCTCTATTTGCGTATACAAACGCCATCTAGGATCAACTGGATCTCGATCAAACTAATCCTAGCGGAGGGTAGGATCGTTTGGATTGGATAAAAGAGATTAAAGATGGCGGCTTCCATGGTCGAAGTTTAGCTGACAGTTCATTTCTTCCTTTTCCTATTACTATTTCTTTTGATTGTAATAAAATGGGAACAGGATCCTTCAGTAAATTTTCAAAAGTAAGTCGACTTACTCAAAAGTGTTCTTTAAAAACATTTGGCGTATATTCTAATGCAACCTCTGAAACATAGTTAGTTATTTTGCATACCGATTTCTTTTTTTTCTTACTTTTATATTGTGTTAAATAATTAACCAAAATTAATTCTTCTTCCTCGGATTCTGAATCTAATTCCGATAATATTTCTAAAATGATTCCTAAAGTTGCCGCCATCTTCGATCCTACTCGTATACTTTCCGCCATGACAGAAGCTATCTGTATCACGTGACAAGGACTGATCCGATTTTACAGATCGATCTATACAAAACGAAAAGTATATGCACCGTTAGTGAATTGTAAACAAGGTATCATAACTACACCCACATTTTTTGTGCGAAAGGTACTGGTAGCTATTAAACTAGATGTTCTTAATTGGATTTTTCTCTAGTGTAACTATAAGTATGGTTTTTGAAGGCTTCTGTACAAAAAGTCAGAAAGTAGGCTTAGGGAAAACTGGGTGGTAATATGGAACCTTACTGTATGTTTTCAAAAAAATACTTTAATGTATCCAAAAACAAATAGGAAAGTACAAAGAATGCTAAATAATTCCAAATTATTTACTCCAATGTATTTTATCGCAAAAATGATTTAATAATAATAATAAAGAAATGTACAAAGAAGCTAATCATTTACAAAAATCACAAATATAATGCTCCTATAGTGTTAGGTATCTATTTTTACTATTTTCATTTTCCTTCTATTTTTTCATTTTCCTTCTATTTTTTCATATGTATTCATCTATCATATACTTTTACAAATGTTAGACAAGTTCCATATTAAAAGCACCAATGGGGTCCGTATTTCACGCATCGCCATCTTGAATTAACTTATGTCTGTCAAGATCTAACTAAAAAACGTGATCATCACACAGATTAATATGTACCCCTAAGTCTCTGGAACGGAATACATGCACCAGTGAACCTACTACTACACGATTTATATTTTAGAAATAAATAAATTCACTTAGCATTCAAAACTTTCGAATTTCGAAAAACACAATTATGCTAATTCACTACTGACAACCGTTTAACTGAAGTGAAACGGGTTTTCCCTTGCTATGGATGTCTGCCTAGTGCAGTTCAGCCACATTCCGCTACAGTTCGCCTTTATTATCAGTTTGAAATGGAGGGGTTCCATAATCCCGCCTTCTCACTATATTAAAATCTCAATTCACATGCAAACTTATTTTATAAACACCCTCAGAAAAATTTGTATAGAAAAAAAATGAACTATACAAAATCAAATCAAATCATTTAAAAACAAAACTAATAATAAAGTCGAGTCCGCATAAGTCGTCATAGGTATAACTAGACATCGTCGGTTATGTAGTCAGTTTTCTGTGGTCCCGGCCGACTTATGTACTGTACGCATTAATGTTAAAAAAACTCTTATTCGACACCGTTTAACTCATCACCATTGGATAACTCGATATACTTTTGCTGTTGTTTAGACGTCTGATAAGTCGACTCCCCTCAAGAAAAAAAAATGAGTTCACACCACACAGTAAAACTATGTGGTGTGAACTCATTTTTTTTCTGGAGGAGAGTCGATTTATTTATTAATATATATATATTAATAAAAATGCCTTAACATTTTATGTATTTTTATATATAATAATAACAGATAAACAAAAAGAAAATATACAATCTATATAACGTCACAGCAGAATCCGATTTTGCATTTTCACATGTCATGCCTTATTTGTAGCACGTGTTTCACATTTCTGTTAGAAATGAGTGTCCAAAGGCTAACAACGCTTACGCTGAAGGAAAAATACGAACTTGTGTCTGAATTTGAATGCAAGAAAACTTCGTAAGCCGAATTTGCAAAACCAAAAAAACCTTCCAAGAACAACATTGGTGGAAATCCTGAAGAAAAAGAGAGAAAATTAAGAAACTTTTTCTTGGATCTACGTCGCGGCTGTCTCGAAAACGCCAGAGAAAGTCGATGTACTACAAAGATGTCGAAGATGCTCTGGTACGTTGGCTAAAGCAAATTCGTTCATCGAATCTTCCTATTTCGGGACTGATATTGAAACAAAAGGCGATCCAAGTACTGTAAAGGGAAATACAGTACTTGGAGTAGAAACCAACTTTAGTATCAGTGATGGATGGTCAGAGAGGTACAGTACATTGCACTACTATTTTCCTAACTGTAATTTTGTGGTTTTTTTCAACTTCGCTTTAGTTGTCATATCTGATAACTCGACACATTTCCACTTCCCGTGGGGGTGTCGACTTATGCAGATTCGACTGTATTAAACAATAGAGTTTTACCAAAATAGAATAATGCCAAACACAATATTCACTAAAAGTATATAATAAAAATTGAAAAATGAAACATTAGATAGAAACGTTATCTATTGATTATTTCTAAAAATTAAAAATAAGAAATGAAATTTTTATTAAATTCCAAAAAGACTATTCGTTTCACTAACTTAAAACTTTAGTATGCTACTTCTATCTAATCTTCAAGGCATAAATATATGATAAAGAAAATAAATATTAATTATAATGATAAATGTCGATAAGAATATCGAAAATCTGAAAAATCATGTATAGTTATCTGATGTAAATATTTAAGACTAAACTTCATTTATTTCTATATTGAAATTTCAAGTTATAAATATTTAAATTAAAAAACATGAATTCTTCATTAAAATTATAATTATCGTGCTATAATCCCAATGAATGATTGCTCATTTTCCTACGATATATAAACCTAATTTCTTTCACTTTATTCATGGAATATTAAATTACGGGAAATCGACTTTTCTTTTTAACTTTAAATATATAAATATAAATTTCTTTGTTTCAGTAAATTGTTCACACATATCTAAGTTATCTGCTTCATCTGATCGCAAGATTGTAATTCTCTTTTTAAATTAAGAAAAACTATTGAGTATTAAAATACATAGTAACTATTGTAATATTTAATATTTTTAAAAATTATCTATCGTTCAGAATAGTAAAAATATTTCATTAATTCAATATACACTTTCTGCAAAGATCATGTCACAGAAGTTAGTCATGCCTGTAAGTATCTGAAAAATAAATATGCAGAGAATAAGATTGCCTCGCTAAAGTCAACAAGTAGATTTGCGAAGTCCGATTTATAAAATTCTTGAAAGCATTTTAACAATATACTGTTGACTTTGTCTATACGCGAACTAACTTAGCTCGATAACCTTAGTAGTAAATCAATAAATTCATCGAAAAAAACAAAATAAATGAAGTTCAGCAAAATGTAAGTTCGATCTGTTAAGTAATAGTGCAGTAGTAATAATGAACAGATGAATTCTGCACCAATTCTCAACAAAAAATAAAATCACAATAGCCTAAAGTTCATTATTTTTCTATAAACTAGAGTGAAAAAAATCATTTATTTCTTGTTACTGTACTTAGAAAGCTATATCAGTTCTATATAAGCAACAAGTAAAATAAAGCATCTAAAGCTTAAACTTTTTCCGCTGCTTACAACCCTTGATTTATTTAAAATGCACACATCACGAAAAATTCCCTTTCCTTCATTTTTTTTTCATTTTAAAAAAGATATTGTTGTTTCCCTCACGTGTTTTAGCCTGATTTAGACACGGCTTAAGCGATTAAATCAAAGAAAAATGCGCATCGTATTACGATAAAGGGTGAATGAACACGTCAAAGTAATTAACATTCTCACAGCTGGGGTTGTAATTCCCAAGAAGAATCGTTATATTTTCCTGTCAAATGATTATGACTTTTTCCTCCTCTTATTTTTTCCAACTAATGTGTGCAATCATTCGCGACGCTATTTTCAACTGAACTTAAGCAATACAGAACAAAGTTCGAAATTTCATACGACTTGTAGTTTTTTTGGGTCGTCGTAAAATATTGATCAAATTGAAAAAATGTATCTTCAAATTGAAAAAATGTATCTTCAACATAACATATTTCCACATATGAATGTAATCGATCTAAAACAGTGCAGAACAATGACTAAGTTCTGTTGACTCATTGTTTTCTGCCAACTAACGTTTCCGAAACTTATGTCGACCTTCTAGGTTAGAATCGGAAGTTTTTCGTAATAGGAGGCACATTTTCGGATTTGGTATGAATTTTAAGTTGCATGTAGCGTTTCCGTACTTCATTCATGCGTATCGAATTATGAATTCGGCCGGTTTGAAATCTAGCATCGTCTTATTTGATTTTACAAAAATTTCTAGTTATTCTATTTTTTCAGATAGAATAGATTTATTCGGTTTCATTTCTGACTCGAGTTACTACTCAATACAAGATTAGATGACTCGTTTCAATTTCTCAAGCAAATCAAGTCTGTAATATCCGCTGCAAACACACTTGATCGCAACGGATCATATGAACGATGGATATTCCAAACTGAGCCATCCAGGGAAATTACTGAAGTCTAAACTGGATTCAGACCTGAAAGAATATCTCACGGTAGAGCTATATCACATTTCGAGACATGAAGTGAAAGGTTTAATATAAAACCCTCCTCTGAATTTAACCAAAAAAAAATTTCTACATTAATTAAAATAACAAAATAAACAATTGTACACTTGTTATATGTAGAAGTTTTATTCTTCACAAATATATTTAAGTTTAATTATACTAAAATTGAAATAATGCTCACATTCATAATAAGTATACATATTTATAACCATTACATTTTGTCTTTGGTCATCCGGAGAAAAAAATGTAAATAGATAAAATGGAAACATTTTAAAAGTGTAGCTTGAAGCGGCTGTTTCATCTGCTTCACTGATAGATCCGCCCTGCTCACAGCGACAGGCAGATAGCTTACCCCAAGGCTATCCAGTTGACAGAATAAACTTAATTTTTTCCGCTACGAAAAAAGTTGGCAATCTCTGATCGACGATGTCGTAGAGTTGGACTCGGTCAGTACATTCAAACAAAATAGTATCTGTTAAATGAGACGACTCACAAACTTGAAAACAATAAAGTTTATTCAACACTTAACACCGAAGGCACGCCACATACAGTATATGTCCGCGCAATTAAAATCACAAATCATCACTTGCTATTCTTAAGGAATGCGCCCTCAACTCTGAGGGAGGAGGAATGCCAGCATGGGTCTAACAACAAACCAGATTACTCTTTTCTACACTTAACTAGATAAGCTTGGTTTCTAATTCCGAATCACTAATTCTAAAATCGCGTTCTATTTCAAGAACTTTTCTGTCCACAATAAAAGGAATTATTCGAATCGAGCGTGTCTTCCGTTCTCAATTTCAAATCTTAATTTTGACGACTTAAAAGTTATTTTCAGCACAGAATTGCGTTACCAACATCCGATCCTGACAAATAACAAACCACTTTAAAAAAAATGAATTCAATATACAATATGAAATTCAAATACAACGTAATTATATTAATTTATTAATATGGAGAAAATGTCGTTAAATTTTGCAGAAAGACGATGAATACTATTGTACAAAACTGGTTATAAATGTGTTGCTTATAGAATTCTAGTTTTATATAGAGTTAAACATAAATTATATAGTGTTGTACTTTAAAGGTGTTGAGTAATAAAAAAACAAAACAGAAAATTTTGCAATTTGTCATAAGTTTATCAAAATTAAAACAGCAGGAAAATCCGAGATCGTCTTATCAGCCAAGGAAATTAACATCCGTATTAGTAATAGTGCTCGAAGCAGATGGTTTCTTCGAAAGATGACACAGGAATAATGAGCATATTTCAAATTAGTTACAAAATGTTATTTGTAAAATCTAATTTGAATAATACATATAAAGTAAATTATCAATTGGGTGTTCCCATAAAACTGTTACTATTTTCTCCCAGGACAAACGAATAGTTCTGAGCGCAACTGATTCGGTTATAGGCTATTGTCCCATCTCTCAAAGAAATTATTTCTTGACGATATGCCATTACTTAATATATAAAAATTAAGTTTTCTTTATCGAATATTTCAAATATCCCACAGTTTTTGGAGTTTCTTCTCCTTAAAGAACTAACTAGATCTCACTTTCTCGTCTAAATTCTTTTCCAACTCGCTATTCTATGTAGAATCTGCTTCATCTGCCTGTATTATCCTGCTCTTCCTCGGTCTTTTTTTTAAATTCTATGACTCATTCAATAACTAGAAGCTACTACATTCCGAATCTTAGTATTTTATAACCATACAAAATATGTAAATGCAAATAAAAATGTAAATGTAGACAAAAACTTCGAAACGTGATGCAGTTTTAATTGCAATTACTCAAATTATTTTCACTTAAAAACATCTTGCTATCAAACAAACCGAAGTGATTGAAACTATGATAACTGGCATGTAATAACTGAAATCCGTTGAAATTATAATAATCATTAACAACTAATTTGCCATTCGTCCATTCGATCGAAAAACTTTTTAAATGGCATCAGAAACGAATAAAATCTTTCTGAAAATTTGCATTTTTTTTCTTTTTTAAATCTCGTCTTTTTTGTGTTCGTTTCTCAAAATTCAAAAACTGAAGTTTAACATTTGAGGAAGATGAAATACCTTCACAATTCTCTGCCAAAGTACAACGATAATTCGGATCTCGATTACGATGCAATGATCTTTTTCCTCAGTTGCAGCCGCATTAAAATTTAGTTAAAACAAATACAATAACGGAGCTATTTATCAGGCTTTCAGAAATCCAGAATTACGAGTAAACCGGCTATTTTTGTAAGTGGCTAATTTTGAATTTGACGGGGTGTAGCACATTTATAATTCGCCGAGCAGCCACTTTGTTTGGTTCCAGTGACGTAGGCCTACGCGTAGCATGACGCTGGTACCATCATGTTCTTTACTTTTCTTCCTAAATATTATACTATACATGGTATTCTTTACTTTAAGAGTATTAGAAACGATTAAATAAACCCGGTTTTAGAACTATTATATCACGTAAATAAAATATAAATAGAAAGGACGAAATTGTAAGTGCACATTTATAAATCCAGAAAATCGGCTTGATAAATGAATCATCTAGCATCTGTGAGAAATTTGAATGGATTAATGGAATAAGGCCGTGGTTCTCAATCTTTTTGAAGTCGGGAAACATTAAACTCTCACATTATTTTTCCATGGAATACTTTTAATACATCAGCTTTAAACGGGTGGCAAACCTTTTTGAAATCGAGCGCAATCGGTCTAGTATTGATGTCATTGCCTATACAAAAATTATTTTATATTATATTGATTTTTCTTTTGCAACAATTTTTAATTGTATATTTGATTTTTTGCGCGGAACACATCAAATGATTTCACGGAGCACCCGTATTCCACGGACCATGGATTGAGAACCACAGGAATAAGACAATGCAATATATGGAAGATCTGCCAAAGGGAAGCGGAAAGACTTTCTATAGAACCAACCCTTTTTAGGTGTTACACATGTGAAAACCTGGAAAACTATGCGGCCAGCCCGTTAGTGATGCACGAACTCGCGATCAACTACCAGTGTTCAGTGGTTTTTATCCATTTGGCCACTGGTGGATTCCATCTGTGAGGAAAAGAAAATGAAAGCTAATTATTTTAATTTAGCTTTGATTTTCATAAACTGGGCATTTCATGCTCAGTTTATGAAAATGAAAGCTAAATTAAAATAATTACAGCTCAGACACGAATTCTTTCTGGTTCAGAAATTACTTTCACCTATCTATTCTTATGATAAATAATTAAAAATGTAGCCTACGGTACTTTAATATTTATCTTCGAATAACTAAATACGTGTATATACTGCATATATAAATTTTGCAGTATATCATCCATAAAAATTAATCGTACACGTGAAATTATTAGCTGCTTTTTGATATTACTATCTCGCAGTCTAGGTCATTATCAACAACTTTCTTTTCAATAATTATATTTTCTATGATATTTTAAATAATCATAATTTCTCTCTTCCTTTTCAAAAGAAACAGATCATGTTCAAATTTTACTCTATTTTGTTTATTAGTTATCTCACAGTAAGAAATGTGTATAATACGTTGTTATTTGGATTAGCTTTAATGTTTTTTTCCTTAGTGTCAAGATCTTTATTACTAGATTAACAAAATTTTCCTTTTATTCAATTATCTGATCATGACAATACTGATTGAAAAAGTAATTGCAAGACACTTAAGCATTAGCAAAGAGAACTTAGATGAAGATGAAATGACAATCTTATATTATCTTTTGAGATTTTTTTAAAGATAAACTTTAATGACACGTGAATACAGTTTAATAATTTCTTGATATTTTCCCCTCTATCAACTTACTTCATTTTTTGAAACTTATTTTACAGTTAGTACAACTTTCAATTGTTTTCAAATTAATACGTATTTTGCTTTTAAATGCACAATTACATTATTTTCTACGCGAGTTAACATGCAGCAATTAATTTTCGATTTATATTTGGTAATAAATATTATATATAAATCAAAACGTTAAAAAAAACTAAAACATCTAGAAACTTAAAATTTGAAATGCTATATTAAAAACTATAGCCTATATTCATTTTATTTGCATAAACTATTAGACCAAACTAATAGCGATTAAATCAACCAGGAAAAATGCTTGAAATTTAGTAGTGAAGTGTAATATTGTCAACGACATTATTCCATATCATTACGTGCTTCGTCATTCACTTTTTATTAAAGTCTAATCCAAATCAAATTATTTGGCTAGTCTATAATTTAACCAAACCCATTTAAAAAATGTGATGGTACTTGTTTAAAATGAAACTGCTAATACGGAACAAGTGCGACTGGTTACCACTTATAAAAAGCTGTCAAGCAATCACAACAGTTTGTATAATTATTACATCATTTAATTTCCTTTATGTATACTTTTAGTGTTCAACTATCTTTATTTTTGATTTGGATTAAAATCGGAATCAAGCTGTGTTAATACACTGGTCTGACATTAATCAAAAAAGAAGTTTGATCAACAAAACTGGATGATTATTTTAAAAATGATTAGTTAATGTTTAAAAAACCTAAAAGGATATTTATTGATAATAACGAGACATCTTCAACATATTCGATTTGATATCGATCTGCAGCATATTTTAAATTTTAAACTACTTTAATTTCATTTTTACTTTACTGGCTATTATAGAATAGGGAAAAGAATGGTGATTGGTCAAGTTTTTGCATTTCTCGACGATTTGTAGTCAAGGGCCCCAAAAATATGAGTTGTAGGGAGGAGATCGGCGTCTATTTTGAATTATATCTCAGGAATAGATGAACCAAAAATTATGAAACTTGGCAGGATTATTTCTATACACGGGGAAGTGGTTCTATTAAATTTTGACGGTTAAAGGCCAAGAGAGTGGGGAGATAGGGGGATGGTGTTATATCTAGAATGGGGTCAGAGATTTAATGAAAATTTTACTCATTATTGGCATTTACATCTTTTTAAACTCATCTATATTTTTAAAAAGAGACATTTATCAAAATTCAACAAAATATCGTCGAATACCAAGCATAAATTGCTATAAGATGAATGAACCTCGCTAGTAATTTATGCTAGGTATGTCGACGATATTTTTATTTTGTGGCTCAAGAAACGGACCTCAATCTTTTTCTAAACAAATTCAACACCAATCCATATGGTCTTCTCCTAAAATTAGAAAAAGAGTGTGACAATTTGGTACATTTATATAAGGATAAAATAGGAATAGTCCTACTAGGAACCCTAATACTATTAAGTTCTTAGAACTGTTAGAAATTTTTAAAGTCAACCAAAAACTATTTTGTATCAATCGTAGGGATGCTGACACATTTCATACGGTGTGGAAATCCACTTATGAAATGCAATTTGGAACTTCGTCATCTTATAGTTGTTATTATTTTAATTTTTATCACTTTTATACCATTTCGTTCATTTGTATGTTTAATTAAATTGTTAATTTTTTTAATTTCTATTCGAGCACTCTCTTTAATTTTTAAATTATTTCCATTGAATTCCATATGTTTGTTTGTTCGTTTTATTTTAAATTCGTGTACTTCACTGAGGAAGGCATTGGGTCGAAAACATTTTGATTTATTCAATTTACTGCTGGAATTACCAAGGTACTCTGTTTATTCTGTTACTTATTCTCCGGTTAGATCTTATTTATTTACGGTCTACTTTATATTATAATTTTTCTAATATTGTATCTTCCTGATTAAGTGAAAAGATTCTAGCATTCGTATTCGTTTATTCACGAAAAAACTGACGTTATACAAATTAAAAATCTAGACATAAATTATATAATTTGTCTATTAGAATGTTAATATTTTGAAGAGTTGATTTATTGCCAATTGGTCAATTTATATTTAGATAGAACAGCTTCCGTTTAAAACTCGATTTGCTTATAAAAAGAATAATGTTTTAAGTGTCTGCCTGTCAAAAGTGATGAAAAAGGTCATCATTCTAGCGTTAGAAGTAGAACACGCTAACTTGTTTTTTTAAATATCAACGTTTAACATTTGAAGTTATAGTATTCCCCAATTTATTTTGATGATTAATCGAATTATCAAATGTTATGGTAAATTCAACTATACATACCTCGCACATTTAATACTTTAAGAGCTTTAAAATTATAAAGAAAATGTTACAGATATAGTTTATAATATTATAATTATTTTTTATACTTCTGAAGAGTTAAAATGAGCAATCTTTTCTGTATTTCATTAATTAATATTTTTAAAAATGCTTGTTTAATTTCAATAAAAAATATCTTGATTTTCCTGGAAACAAATATAAAATTTTTTTTATAAAAACCATTTTCCTGTCTTTTTAATCTAAGATATCATACTTTAGATTTTAATACAAACTGATTTTTATATTATACATTTAAACTTTCTTAAAATGTTAAATACTGTTAATTATTAACTGTTGCATGCATTCTTTCTAAATATATATCTGATTTTGAAATGAACAAAACCAATTGCAGAAATATTTAGCAATATAAATATATTTTAATCTTAAAGTAATTTGAACAACTTTAGTCTAATTTCATACATACTAGTAGGTGCTGCTAATTGTAATCACATTGTGAATAGTCTGATAACAATAACTCAGTAATAACATTATGTGGTGAAGTGTAATCAAATCACAATTAGCAGAAATTCTAGCTTTAGTGAATTCAAACTTGTAAATAGTAACAAAATGACAATTATAAATGAGTTTCTAACAACAACAAATGTTAATTTTGTAATATTATTTAATTTATATGTTTTAGGAAAAATTATTGAGGAGACATTCAATCTCCTATTTAATGTTGCCACCTTTTCAAAATCACTGACCCGGATGACAGGTCAGGTTAGTTTGAACAGAAGTTCCTGACGCATCCGCAATGTCATCTTACAATGAGAAGAATAATGTGCTACATAACTTAGCCCGTAGACATGTACAATCGTATATGCAAAAAAAGAAAAAGGTTGACAGGTTGCATGCCACACACAAACAGAACATGGTAGAATTGCAGATGAGTTTCGGTGAGAGTGAGTTCTTTCGCTGTTAAAATAGTGTAAATTTGTAAAAATATCTGCAAGAACTTTGTTTCATCATAATTTCACAATTTCTACGAAATTCTCGGACAAAATTAATAGTTCATCCAGACAGTGAGTCAATTCCCAGACTGTCCGGGTGAAAACTGGATGGGTGGTAACACTACTACTATTACAGGTATTCCAGTTTATCCTTATTCATTAGTGTATCATATGTTGATTCTGTAGTATTAGATGTACTGTACAATAAGTAGCACTTAGTGTATATTGACTTGTAGTTAATCACCATTACTGAAAAAATCCATATCAAATCATCCATAAATTAAAAATATATATATATATATCATTTTTGAAATTGGTGAATAACTGTTAAAATAAACTAAAAGTTAATTAAAAGTTGTAACAGAGAAATGGTAGTTATATGCATATTTTGAGTATTTACTATTATTTTAAAACTATTGATAAAATACTTGTCTAAATGAGATCATTAATTACATCAACAAGAATAATTTTTCTGATGAACAAGTGTTATATGTAATAAAAGCCATTTATTTTATATGGTAATGAATTTATTTTAAAATGATCTTAAAGTAAAAAATTCCCTTTCAGAAACAAATTTTCTAAATATTTCATCATTAATTTTTTTACAATATCATAAAACATATAAAATTAATGACACCATATAATAATGATATCATCATAATAACTGATATATATTTCAAACTATGAAGTTAAATCATTTTTAATATACAGGTATACCTCGACTTACGTCGTTTCGAGTTACAACGTTCCTGATTATACGTTGTTTGTCAAAAAAGTATATGGAAAATTAAAATCAAGTTTAAGTCATTTTATTCGACTTTACGTCTGTCCTCCACAAATATTGAAGTCGTAATATCACTAGAAAAGCATTTAAAGTACATAAAATCATATTAAAATATATACATTTAAGAGTATGCACTGTATTTACAGTACATGCATTTGTCAATTTAGTAAATTACTTTTTTCTGTATTATATTAAAAACTAAAATTTGTTTGTAAGCTTAAAATAGATTCTTATTAACCATATATTATTAAAAATGTATNAGTATGCACTGTATTTACAGTACATGCATTTGTCAATTTAGTAAATTACTTTTTTCTGTATTATATTAAAAACTAAAATTTGTTTGTAAGCTTAAAATAGATTCTTATTAACCATATATTATTAAAAATGTATTAATAAATAAAATACAGAACCGGGAATGGTAATTTATGGTTTAGCCTAGTGACAAGTAGATTCGGAGACAAGTAAATTCGACTTATGTTGCTTCTCCTGGAACCAATTACTGACGTAAGGCAAAGTATACCTGTACTGTATATCCAAAAATTGCTCAGAGTATTCTTAACTTTCCACAAAATTTTTGGAAAATTAGGAATAAATTATGTTTTATAATTCTTGATACTAGAAAATTTTAAATATCTGGAATACCAAATTTTTATTCTTATTTGTATTAAAATAAGTTATATTGACAATCTTTCAAATGTTATCTAGTTCACAAAATATTAACTGTTGTAAAATATTAATTTGAAAGAGAAGAGTAAAACAAAGCAATCTTGTGGTTTGTTAAATTTGACCCAGGTGCAATCTGGTCATAAAACCATTTACAGCAGCATGAAAACAGCTACAATTAAACAAGTAAACACACAGAAAGATGATCAGCCACATTCAGGTAGTGCAAATGTAAAAGAAAGCTTTACACATCTTTCTGATTGGTCAGAAGTTGGCTCCCAAGAAACATTTAAATTTGGGGAGAGATTGGAGAAAGTATGGAGAGTAAGGCTTGCAGCTGATATCACTTAGACCTCAGATATTCAGCAAGCCTACTGAGGACAGAAAGAGAAGTTACACTTCTCGGGTGCATTCTTTTATTTCTCCACATAACTCTGAGCGAGTGGCATGTTTAAAAATTCCTGCAGAACGCATTCCTATATTCCAGCCAGAGTGGACGCTGTCAAACAGCAAAAACGGTCACTGTATAGTAGTAGTTTATGATGGAAAATAACATGGCATCCTCCATGGCTCAGACAGTTTCATTTCAGGGTCTATTATGTGATTTTATGAAGGAAAATTTAGAAGTTGTGAAAGCAAAAGTTAGTGCACGCAGTGATGTAAATGTCTTCTTGAATTTTTTCAAATGGTAGTTGGCATTCTAATTTTTTTTTCATGCTACTTTGAATGATCTGTCAGCAAGATAATTCATTTTACAGTTAAATTTTACATTCATTCATTCATTCATTAGTTTAATTGTACATTTAAAACAAGGTACAAAGTCCTGCCCCGCAGTGAGCATTACAGGAACATATCCGTTAAATAGTTCCACCGAGTTACAGTATGCACTAATGAACAAAGCAAAGTGAAAAGAAAAATTAAAAAAAAAAATAAATAAATAAAAATAAAAACACAATGACAATAAAAGACCCGAACAAAATATGCAGCAGCTTGCTGCAGCATATAACAGATTACTTATCTGCAGGAATATTTTCGCAAATGAAGGTCGCAGTAAATACAATAATTCTGACAAAGTGTTTAACAGAATTTATCCCGTGCAGAAAATTTGTAAGACAAAGATTTGAGAATCCCATGAGTCCATATATAATATGCATACAAGTAAAAAAAAAAAAACAAAGTCCACACAGCTAGTAATTGTAAGTATCAATTCCAACACTTTAAACCCAAAAACAGAGAAAGATGATGAAGCTTACATATTTCTTACAGTCAGCAAACACAAATGTATATAGAGAAGTGATGATCTGCTTGTATTAGTTGTTGTGCTAAGGAGCAGAGGTAGCACTATGAATTAAACAATTTGTGTCCTGTAAAGGATTCCATAATTATTAAGGTAAGTAGTCAGCTGTCTTAATATATAAGGCTTTTGCTTTAATGTAGAGTGGACACTCCTTATCCAGTGTGTTATGTTCATGTTTATCTAGGCCACTCCTCAAACAATTAGCACATTTAGGCTTTTCACTTTTCTTTGTACATGTCTTAAACAAATGATCATCACCACAATGGCTACAAACTTTCTTCGGTGATGGGCAACTTGCCGCCAAATGTCCAAAAGCAAGACATTTGTAGCACTGTCGTACAGGGAAAAAATCATAAACCTTGCACGTTTTCCACTGAACATAAAAATATCCTTGTTTTTTAGTCATTGCCCTAACCTCCGGTGACATCTCTAATACCCACGATAAAAACTCGTCATTTCTCTGTTTGATTGAAAATCGAATGTTTAAAACCTTTTTAAACTCCTCCATCGTGTACTTCTGTGAAAAAATATTCTGTTCAAGCAGGTATTCTAGTAGGTCCTCTTTGGTAACTGAGTTCGGGACTGAAGTCACTTTCATAAGAGGAAGACGCCGTCTTGCGTTTCGTGCCTTTAATCCTTCTATTTTGTCTAATTGTTCCTGAAAGTATTCAGCCTCCTCTCTGATAGGAAAATCAACAGCAATTCCACCCTTGTTAATCTTACGAATACGCTTGACAGGCACCTTATGCAATCTTTGATCAAAAGAATTAGTGAGCAGTGTCTTAGTCTCTTCCGATGTGCTCTCTTTATTATCATTGTAAACTAGAACAGTGTATGTTGGTAACGAGGACTCCTTTTCAGACTGTGTATTCTTCAAAGAATTAAGATCGCGTTGTAAAATATCTCTATATGACAGAGCAGTAGTCCCTTGAGAACCTTCCACCCCTAAAAGTGGAGGTTTTTCTAAGTCACAAATAGTCTGTTTCACTTCCTGAATAGCCTCTAAATTTTTGTCACTCTGAGCAACAAGCAGCTGTTTGACATCCTCTTTCGTTGCCAACAAATCAAATTTCTGAAGCAGGAAATCTGATATGGAATTTTTCCTAATTACCTCTTCGGCGCTCTTCACTAAGGTAATAAATTTATCTGTAATAAATCTAATATGTTCCTCGGTACCCAATCGCCCTTTTGGGTTATTACGGAAATATCTCTTTAAATCCTCAATGGCTTCCTCAGATTCCTCCAGAAATTCTTCAATAGCCATCACTGAGTATAATAACTTCTAAAATTAATAATTTCCAAAAAAAAATAATAATAATATGAACAAAGAACATACGACTTCCGGTAAAAATTCTGGAATCTTCTATGGACCGTTACTATGGCGACAGTCGTTGTAGAAGAATGTTGAAAATTTTAAAAGTATTCAGTTTTCAAAAACTAATAACTTCACGAAAAATTGTCGTACGTTGAAAAACTTAACAGATTCTTAATCCACACGGAAAATGCTATCCAGAAATATATAACACTTAGAGCTTAAAGTAAAAATTTTAGCAAAAACTCAATTCGAATACAGAGCAAAATTTTCCTGCATCCATTGACTAAGCCGTTTAGCGCCCTCTTTTTAAAATTTTTAAATTTAAAAAAGTTAAATTTTACAATTGGGACACTTCTTTTGTTTCCAAAAATGCATATTTTAAAATTGTAGATCCCTCAATGGCAATACTATCGATAGTATGGGTGCCGCCATCTTTTTTTTTTTCACTGTCGTTCCTAAATGCCTACAAACGGCAGCACTCCAGTAATTGTGGAGATGCAGAGCAACCACTATAAACAAATGCACCCCTCCAGAAAGAACACTCAGGTACAGGTGAGGTCTGAGATCAGATGTAAAGTCTATCCACAGTCCAGAAATTATTGAGGAGACATTCGATCTCCTATTATTCCAGTTTATCCTTATTTATTAGTGTATCATTCAGTACAATATGGTGCTGTGATAAACTGTATATTTTCTGTAATATACTGAATTGAGTTGAGTGTGGATGTGTATTTCCTAGGAACCTATAGTACATTTTGAACATCTCAGCCCTGCTTACTCAAGAAATGTGATTGAGAAGACAGAGAACAGAGAGGCACTTTCACTACTCTATTTTGCAAAGTTGAAAATAGTCTTTATCATTTATATTTTTCTATCTTTGATAATTTGACAACTGATCATAATAAATATTAGTTTTATACAAACTGTTGTAAAAAGGAATTTGATACACTTTGCTTCACTTGATAATTCATAAACAGAACTAAACAAAAATAAAAATGTTTATATTCATATTTTCTGCTACAAAATTATGGCATTAAAAATTTTTTAAAATGAAGTAAAAACTATTAGATTTGATGGAATAAGGCAATGCAACTTTAGGGAAATCTGGAGAGCATTACTATACTTCTCAGGATGACTTTCTATGAGAACTAATCCTACTTTTTCTATTAGATATGTGAAGAAAACCTAAAAAACCTCCACAAGACCAGCTTGTTGATGAGGCACAAACCCATGATCAACTACCAGCATTTAATGGTTTTTATTCATTCAGCCACCAGTAGATAGTGATGTGTGATTAATCATTCAACACTCAATTAACATTAATTCTTTTTAATCAGTTAACAATAGATTAAATTTCACTCTTTGAATGATTGTCAAACTAATTATTCAATTTTCAATTTGTTGAATCAATTTAAAATTGTAAATTTGATTCAACAGATCATTTTAAAAATTCTTTCAATCCAAATTCTTTAATTTCAATGCACTTCACAGCATGGCTGCAGTGTTTTATGTAGCAGATTGTAGCTTAACATTGCAATGAGGCAGATAAAAATATTTGTTTTTCTCCCATACTGTTGAGAATGGAATGTAAGCACTCATATAAATTTTTTTCTACTCCATTTTTTTCTACTTTGTGAATTGTTTTAATGTTCTTCACCTTATCTTGAACTTTTCAAATCCGCATTGTAACAATAGTGCAACTTGTACTTATGCTGTTGGCATCAAATTAAAGTTTAAAAAGTATTTCTTAATGTAGTAAAAACTTTCAAAAAGTAACAATACATATGTGTTTAATGGATGAAAAGTCACAACAAATAAGTCAGTTAATTAATAAAAAATAATTGATTACTTTTACATATTCAATTATTAAAATTAATAATAACAAAAAAAAAACACATCACATATCATTACTGATAGACTTTTAAAATATTTTATAATTTCTCAACAAGAGATAAATAAAGTAAAAGATTAGCATTAAATAAAATTTAATGCTTATCTTTTATTAAATACTAAATGAAATAGTTAGATAAAAGTTTAATTATTTCATTTAGTTTCATGTGATGAAGTTACTATCGTTCAAGAAATACAGTAATTTAATAAAATACTACAACATAAAACAAGAAAACAGTAGTTACTGTAAAAAATTACTGATCTGCTTTAAATTCAGAAGACAGATATTTCACAACAGATTTGAAATTATAATATTCTGAAATTTTATAAGAATTTACAACTTTGTGCTAAAAATTTATTATTATATTCATTGTGATATTACTTAAATTAATTTAAACATTTAAATGTACTTACCAGGTGATCCATCATATCCTGAATCATTGCATTCTTCTATGGCTTTTCTTAATGCTAATGGACCAGGCCTTGGTACAGGCCGCTGAGGAACTGGTGTAGTAGGGAGAACTGATTCTCTCTTCCAAAATCTTACAAATGTTCCTGGAAAATAACCAATTTCTCCTGTTCTTTGATTTCTTCCAAGAACCCATCCTTGAGGATTTTCCTCAGTGCCTTCAAGGATAAACTGGAATGGTTTTCTAACTTCTAGAACATCTCCATGTTCTAAAGACAATTCTGTATCACCAGTCTTATCATATTTATATTGAGACCAATAATAAACAATTTCTGCCATACTATATTACAGAAGTACATTAATAATTGGCTAGGTAACAATGATGATAACTTTAAAATATTTTATCCTACATCCTTCAACTAATTTTTAATTTTTGCACAAGCATAATCCAATACTTGCAAGATTTGATGTGTAAAAATATGGAATGTATTTTCAAATTACAAAAACTGGCTGAAAATTTCTTTTATCATTGTCATTTAAATATTCTTCATTCATAATTTTAAACAAAACCATTAAAACTCTTTAACTGAAGACATACATTTTCCTTTTCTGATATTTTTGAATTCTTGAGTTATAAGCAATTCATCTGTTAAAAAAATTATATTATTATGTTTATTATTCAGAGAAAATTTCTGATAATTAATAACAAATCATAATAATTTACTTCAAACTTTCAAATATTAATATACCAAATATTACTTCTAATTCTATTCATGCATTAAAAATTTTTCAATAAAATTTATATGATGTGTGTCAATTTTTGTAGATTTGCAATAAAGGCTATAATAACAGAAGCATTAACTAAGTTGAAAACTGAAAGCCGTAGAAGAAACAAATGGTTCCAAACCCATCTTCTGTGGATCACAAGTGTTTCACCAAAAAAAGTTTTCTAATGTTTTTGTTGTAAATTTATTCCAATATACTACAGCATATTACTTTATTCATAGACAATTCATGTTTACTATTTTATTCAAAATAATAAAGTTTATTAGCTTATTGCTTTATTATTTTGTGAAAACAATAAACATGAAATTGCTTAAAGATTTTTGAATGTATTGATGGTAATGCTCTGCATAACAAAAAGGACATAAATTCTGTTCCATGACCTCAAAGGTTGAGAAACACTGGAGTAGACAATATAATATATACCAAAATTGCTTTTGTGAAACTGATTTTGGCACTAGTCTGAGGAAGGGAAATTTTAAGAAATTTCTTACATTACATATAGAACAAATACTTTGAACAGAGTCAACAACAGCTATATATCAGGACAATCAGAAAATTGTCATTGCAAAAAAAAGTAATAAAACTGTATTCTGAATTTGTGTAAACCTCAAAAAAATTGCAAAACTGTCAACTGAAATAAATGAAGAAAGATAAACTGTCTCTCTGAGTTTCAACTCTGATCATCCATGAAGTAGACTTAAAAGTACAGAAAAAATTTAGTGTTAATGGACCATCTGAATGCACTGTTTAGATTGCTCAGGATGCCCACCCAGATCACATGGAAAGAGAGAGCTTCTAAACTGAGCTTCACTCAGTTAATAGTTTGCAAGGTACTGAAGGAATTAGGCATCAGTACAGGATTGGAAAATGGGTGCTACAAATCCTGAAATTTGGTTTCACAAGCTCTGTGTGTAACCAAATTTCCAAGTGCACTTCACAGCTAAATTAGTACCAAAACTGCCCCTCTTTTTCAATTGATTTGTGATCTGTAATGAGAAGTATATTTACTATGACAATTCAATTATTCAATGTGCCTATTTGATGCCTGACAAATGATCCCCCACAAGAGAGCTTTGACAGCAAGCTTATGCTGCTGTGTATATGTTCTGGATTGTCAAGATATTTACCATCATTACATGCTGTTGGGCAAAGCAATTGACAGTGACAACTACAGAGATATGCTCAATAACTTGACTTTAAGTATTGTCAAAACTTACACATTGTGAGCCAACCAGAAGGGAATTTTCCATCAAGATAATGCTTCCAAGAAACAATCTTTAAACTGGGCAACTGATCCAAAAACCTGGTTGAATGCTGATCTTGGTGACAACTAACAATGGAGAATACTATTGCAATTGGACTGCAATTTGAGAAAATTGTAGACTTATAAATTCCCACCATTGTCCATCTGTTTGTCTTTCCCTAATTTCAAAAACGGAGTTAGATAGACCAGATATGGAAAGATTTGGGCAGGAGATCCTGATTAACTATATACAAACTTCCAACATAAACTGGAAGTCATGTTACTTCAATTAAAAAATTTTTTCCCTGAAAGGAGTTAGATGGATGACCTGCACAATTCTATTGTTAATGGAAAAGTATGTTGTACAGGGGCACTATTAATTTGAGATGGAAAGCATATATTTTAAATTAAAAAATTATTAAAAATATAATTAAAAATTGCAGCCCGGCATTGTGACAATGTCACAATAAATAACTGCTCATTAATTTTTCTATTAGCTTTAAATAAAAATCACTTTTTTTCACCCTAATTTTCAGCAATGACTTTGATTTTTCTTATATTTACATATACCATATCGTATTTCACCAATTCTAAGACTACTTTTTCTACTTTTTATCTATTTTTACTTGTCTGAAATAGAGGCATCCAAAAAATCATTGGAGCTTTACATTTTCAGTCCAAAATAATCAGAAGTCATTGCAAATGTAATGTATTATGCACAAATGTTTGTTTTTGATTATACCACACTAATTCAAATAAGTTTTTCTGGTAACAGGTAATTTTTTTTATTTCAGTTCTTAGCACTTAATATACATATTTCAAGATGACATTATGATACAGCATTAAAAGAAAGTTTATTGTTTGTGCAGATCATAGAAATAGAATTGCTAGACGTTATCTGTTTCACAGCATTTTTATTGTTTGGTAACTTCTTACTTAACAAACAAATAAAATTGATTCCTTAAAATATAGTTTTAAATAATCAAATCAATTTTATTTTATTTTCCAGTTGTTTCAATAAATAATTGCTCAATCTCAATAATGGTCAAGTACTAATCAATTCAACAAGCAAAATCATTGTGTGATATTACAAAAGTGAAGAATCAGTTTGAAACTGATCTACATATTACAATTAAAAATAATAATAATGTTTAATTTACAATGTAAATAAGCTCTGAAAATTTCTAGGTACATGTCCCATACTTGCTCAATGTGTTCAATAATGCTTAATACTACAGAATTCTACAGTTTTATTGGTCAGGTAAATAGGCTATGCTGTTAATAATAATGTATAATTTACAATTGTTTGTTAAAAAAAAAACATTCCTCTTTATATATAACTAGATTATATTTTAACTGAAATTCTGAAAAGATCATCATCTATCAAAAAAACTTTTGTTAGTTTTATGGAATGCTTATGAGAATTGATAAAAATGGCCAGCAATAGTAGTTCTAATATTAAGATCCTTTCTGATAACTCAAAAAAAAAATACATTATGCAATATGATTGACAAAAATTTGGTTATATTCCTTCCTATATTTCTTTTTCATTTGCATCTAACAAAAACTGTTATAATTTATATTTCATTAGAATATGGAACAAGATTAAGATTATTCTCTTCAAATATTTAATTCTTTTTTCAAAAAGTTAACTCCTTGTCTTTTGGTGATGGTATTCTGACATTGTTTGCCACAACCATTAAATGATGTTTATGGCGTAAATATGAAAAAAAGATTTCAGCAAGTGACCAAATGAATTTTCCACATCATAGCGTACATTTTTCCTTTTTATTTCTTAATTGGTCTTCTCAGAATGTTAACCATCATTGTCCCAGAGATATATGGAAACATGAAAGCATTGTAAAATAATAAACTTGATTATTAAATAAGTTAAAAATTAAATATAAAACTTTAAATTCCTTTTAAAATCAATTTTTCAAAAATATTTCCTCAAAAAATTGATGAAAACTTCATGGGTTAATTCTACAGAAATAACCACCGTTTTTTTGCCTGGACCGCATTTAATCAGAGACGATAGCTTATCTTCGTATTCTTTATTTTCTTACTTACTATGCATTTCGGGTGCAATATTTTCGTATCACTTGCACCCCTCTTCAACTTTTTTTTACATTTCTATATATTGGTAAATTTTAATTATTACATTTGTTTTTACGGTAAATTACAACAATAGTTATTTGGATATATTTATACAATAGTTAACTAACCTGTTTTTAAGTTAAGACCCACATCTTTCCAGTTTTGGTGTTGTGTCTTTTGAGGTGTTTTTTTAGTTTGTTTTTTGCTTTTTTTTTTTTCTTTGCTTTTTGCTTTTTCTTTTTTCTCTTGTCTTTTTTTTTCTTGCTTTTTTTTATTTGTGTTTATGGTTTTTCTTTTATTTTTTTATGTGATGGTATTGCGTTTGGCAATGTGTGGGTTGCCTTCGGAGGTTCTAAGGGGATTTCGAACTTGTTGATGGGTTGTTGATTTCAAAGTGTGTTTTGGGGTTGTTAATTTGAACTTTTTGCAGATGTTTGTTTTAACTTAAAAACAGGTTAGTTAACTATTGTATAAATATATCCAAATAACTATTGTTGTAATTTACCGTAAAAACAAATGTAATAATTAAAATTTACCAATATATAGAAATGTAAAAAAAAGTTGAAGAGGGGTGCAAGTGATACGAAAATATTGCACCCGAAATGCATAGTAAGTAAGAAAATAAAGAATACGAAGATAAGCTATCGTCTCTGATTAAATGCGGTCCAGGCAAAAAAACGGTGGTTATTTCTGTAGAATTAACCCATGAAGTTTTCATCAATTTTTTGAGGAAATATTTTTGAAAAATTGATTTTAAAAGGAATATAAAGAAAACAGCACCATGGATATATATATACACATCTATTACTTATAGCATAAAACTTTAAATTTGATGATTCAATAAACATATTTTCCTTCTTGCAAAAAATTGAATTACTTCCTAAAACTTATTCAAGACATTTTCATAGTTCAAACATTGAATAATGTGAACTTTTTTCCAAGTTCCCTGAAATTCAAATTAACAAAGTTCTTTGTAGCATAAATTTAGCCACAAAACTGCTATATATTTAAAAATCATTTAATAAAAGAAAATTTAAATTATCACTTCTAACACAAAACTCCAACAGAATCTGAAAAACAAATATTTGCACATTTGCTGGTAATAACAATGGAAAATTCCATGACAAACTATATTGATTGTCATGAAATTTTTTATCAATATATGATGTTATCTTTTAAAATTCTTTTTCCTACTATATAGTTTAAAAACAATGCAGATTTCATCTGCAAAAAGTAAACAAAATGCTAAAACATATATTAAGTCACACCTTCCATACTATTTCTAGCAGAAACTATTTAATAAAACTTAAACTAACATTTTTTGTTACATTAAGTTGCCTGCTTCAGGTTTTAAAATTCAGAAATAGAATGTCTAAAATAATGAAATATTAGTTTCATTAAGTTTTATTAAACAGTTTCTGCTGGAAATACTGTAAAAGGTATGACTTTGTAAGTTTCAGTTCATGACAATTATAATAAACATATATTGCATTTAAGTATGAAGCAATTTTAATTTTAAAATAATATAATTAGCTATTATATAAATTTTTCAACAAAATTAAAAATGAGTAAATGTAATAAAGTTCATACCAAATGAGCAAACAAAAACTTGCAAAATGTAAAAAAGGAGTTTGGCAACATGAGCTGATGTCACCAACTCAGATCATGCATTACCTGGTCCCAAGTTTAAAGTGTAATGTTAGCTCATTATCATTATTATTTAAATTAATCTTTAAGTGGTGTAGTAAATTCTTATGGCATAACTAGTATGATGTAAATCATTTTGACCCAATTCAAAAAATATTGTTGTAGCTATCTATGGGATACAATAATGATTTAATATAGTTTTTTTCACATTAACTTTATTCAGATAAAAGTACATTTTAGTAAATTTTACACTAGATTGTTTCACAGAAAAAATTACAAACTTTCTCAAATATTTTGTATGCCTATTAAGCAAAAAACATAAATGTAGAATTGATTTATTTGAAATAAATAGAGATGGCAGTATTAAGTTAATTTATATAAAATAAAAAGTAAACATGACACAGTTTTACAATACAAATTTAAAATTATCATTTTCAAATTCTGTTGTGATTGCTGCAATAAAATGGAAAGTACTTTGAAAAACAATAAAAAGCACAAGAACAGAAATAATAAACAAGACTATTTCAAGATATTGTCTTATCAAAACATCTCAACTGATGTGGTTTAAAATAAAAATAAACAAACACCTTTCTCTATTCCAGCACACTTTTAATGTGTTGAAAAACGTATTATATATATAGGAGCAACTATGCGGAACCTGAAGAAAAGGATTGATGAGCACAAATACTCAGTAAATAGGAGCCTAGATAGCACGGTCCTCGCAGCATTTGCAAAGCAACAAGGAATTGAAGTATACTGGGATCAGGCCGCGATTATTAAACCTACAAGATCAATACAAGCGGTGAAACACCTGGAAAAAGTTGAAATACACAAGGCATATATGACCATGCAGTGCATCAACTACAGAGATGCCGAAAGTTTATCAACAGCCTGGAAGTCCTTTTATGATAGCATAGATTAACTATTGCAACCGCATAGGCGGCATTATTAATTGTTTTTATAATATTAATTGATATATAATGTTGTTATTTTTAATTACTTAGGTTTAATCTATACGTTTTATTAGTACGCGCATGCGCTTTAGCGTTAAGTTGTAAATAAGCAATGTGAAATTTTTTGTATTTTTTCGAATACTTTGTTCGTTGTATAGTCCAAATTTTTGAACTGATGATGATCGATTAAAATGATCGAAAACGTTTTTCAACGCATTAAAAGTGTGCTGGAATAGAGAAAGGTGTTTGTTTATTTTTATTTAATATTTCCAGTAAGCATTTATTTATTTATTGATATGGTTTAGCTCAGAATTACAAATGAACAACAAAATGACTCATTCAAATAGCACAAAACCTGGGCAAGTTAAGCCATGAACTTGTATTAAGATATTAGGAAGCTATTAGTAACCACAGACATGTTAGAAAAAAACTTAAAGCAGAATGTAGGTCCAAATGCCATTTTAACTCATACCATAATAGGAAAGGTTAAGTACTAACTGGAAATATCTCTTACACTACAGAATTTTCATACTGTAAAATTACATGTGAGAATAAAACATTCACAGCCCAAGTTTATCGGGAAAGACAAAAGTGTGACCCTTAATAGAATAGTTTAAAAATTATCCATGTTTGTACAATGTTAATCCTCAAGAGTATCAAGACAAGATTAAGACAAATGCCATATATACAGATATCACCATTTCTTTGAAAACAACAGGTAAAGTTGTGTCTTTTATTACAGATTTTGTGTTGCAAATAAAAGAGTTTTTGGAGTTCCCCCAACTAGTTCAGATGATATAAGCTGATTCTCTATCTTCCACTTCTTCAGGAATGAAATTAGAGTCAGCAGGGTGCTAGTGAGGCTATTCTTGCCAACTACTTCCAAGATCACTATAGATCATGATTCATCCTCCAAGACTGCAAAGTAAAAGCTCTTACTTTTGAAGTCAAAGACTGCAAAAGTAAGAGGTGACAATTGTGGCATTTTAAAGGCTCACTACTGCTATTGCTGGCCTCTATGCTTCTGGCTAGGGATTGGTCTTAAGTTCTCACTCTCCTTGGCTACCAAGATGCTCTGTTCCTTGAAGTCTATTGGAATTCAATACCTGGACTCTAGGAAAAGATAACAAAACTGGTGGATAGATGGGATGCCTTTGGATACTCCTCACATCCAATGTTCTGGAATTGGAGTTGCTATTGTCAGATGTTTATGCAGTAAAATTCTTCCAACTCCAGTGACTTCAACCTTGAATTTCATTATTGATAAAATGTGAAGTATACAAGACTACTAAAAAATACTTCTTTTTAGTAGTCTTTAAAGAAATTTCTTAGAAATAAAAACACTTCAATAAATTTAAGTATCAAAAAGATATTCATCTATAAATGATATTGAGCAGAGAGCCATCACTGACAAAATAGTCAGAGACTTCTTGCCTGTAATTAAATGCATCTAATGCATTCTCAAAGTCAAATAAGACTTTTTGAAGAGAAGCAAATCAGTTTAAACAACTCCCAAAGTTGCAAGAGTAGCCAGAGTAAAAGAAACTACTTTATAGGCCAATTTATTACGTCATTCATCAAATTGTCTTATTTATTTATTTTTTTTTTGCATTTTATTGTATTTAATTTTTTTCATTGAAATGAATAAATTTAAATCAATTCTTTATAATCTATATATATATTATATAAATGGACGTGTATGTCCCTATATTTCACTTTTCCGCCAAAACTACACATCGCACGTGAATGGTGTTTGTATGTGGTGGTAGCCCCAAGTCTCCATTCGTGCATAGGGGTGGTTGCGTCTCGATAGCTATAAGGGTGCGGGAGATATGAGGCTGAAAGTGGTTGAAAGTGGCTTTCTATTTTGAATGTTTTGTTCGAATTTGTTTGAATTAAATTCGAACATTGGTTCGATTATAGAACGATTGTAAACGTTCCAGAAACGTTGAAAATAGTTCGTTTGACTTGACGTGAACAGAGACGTTCAGAAATAGAATCGGGACCAGGTCTCTAATTAGTTTGGAAACGGGGGACCTAATTCTTGCATTCTGTGAAAACGGGTAAGATTGGCTATAATGTAATTATAGCCACTATCGTTACTTTTTAAAAACCCAGCGAAGCAGGTCCTTGCAGCTAGATTCTAGATTACTTAGAAAAACAGTCTTTTATATATATAAAAAAAACTATATTACATACAAATGTACGAACAAATAAAAAGCCAGCGAAGCGGGTCCTTGCATAAAACAAATAAAAGTAAAATTCTTTTAGCTGATTAAGATGTATGTTCCTTTATGTACACAAAAGATTTTCCAAGATAAATTCGTTACATCCATTTTTTGATTCTCACCATAAACTTTAGAACAAGTTTTTAGAGAGAAATTTTAGATAAAAGATATTCAGATATCCAGTGGAATCTTTCTTATAAAAGGAATCATAAAAAAGAGAAAGATCAAAACCAGAGTCACACATTTCAAATTTGCTGGAGTTGGACTATTTGTTTACCAACATCATGTTGCTCACATCTCTTCTGCTCCATCATTATTGTGAGTACAGCTTGTGATTGGGAGCAGATTTAAGTGTCCTACTTCAAGTCTTGAGTATGTTGTCTCCATCAAATGCTAAACTCAAGTGTCTACAAGTACCCAAAGAATCTAAGACTTTCTTGATGCAAAACTACAGGTAACCATTATTCTTGACAGCTCCCTCTAATATCTGCAATGTTCCTGATTTGTCAGATCAGATTCAGAATTTTCTCCTAGAAGAGATTAAAAAATTTGAATGTAAACAATTCTCCAAGGTTTGTTCCCTATAACTTTTTCTGGGAGTTGTTTAAACTGATTTGCTTCTCTTCAAAAAGTCTTATTTGGCTTTGAGAGTGCATTAGATGCATTTAATCACAGACAGGAAGTCTGATCATTTTGTTGAAGATATCCCAGACAAGGAACACAAGAATACTCCTTAAATTCTTAAAAGATATGGAGACTCAAACCCAGGTTTGCAACTTGGTCCTGGATGTTGCTTAGAGCATTTGACCACTTTGATCAATGCTTGGTTCTGGAAATTAACTTTTCTGGGACTCACTATAATTTCTTCTAAGATTCAATGCTTGTTTTTGTTGACACTTGGAAAAGGTCAATTTAGCCATAGTGTCTTTAATAAAATTTAATTTGATTCTTGGTAGGTGTACCTGATTCTCCATCAGCAGTTTCAAGGCCTAGTTGTAGGCTTCCTGCTGGCTTACAGTTGGCAGCTTCTTGTTTGGCAGCAGTCCTGCTGTTTCTAGCTCACAGAGAGCTATGATAGAAAAAAAAATAATGATGACTTATCTTTAGGATGAGCTCTACAAATGGAGATCTTAAGGGTAAGTTGTCATTATAATTAAATTTTATCCAAATAAAGCTCCAACACTACAAGGTGACTTTTGTGGTATTGAGTTGCTATAATGTATAGTAACAGAGAACATTGACATAGCCTTAATACAGAAAGAAGCCCTAGATGTTCAGTAGTCAGCTTAGGAACTTGCCTAATGTAATTGATAGGCCTACCCTATTATCACTTATCTTAAAAACTCAACATGAAACAAATGACAAACTACTCTAAATCTAACATTTTCAGCCTATTGTTATACAGACCATCAGGATCAGACATATTTAAAAATTGGAAAAACCTTCCAACATAATATTCAAATTGCAAAAATTCAAAATGGTTAATACAAATCCACAAATGTCAAATGTAGGATAAAATATCACAAATATCAAATTAATAACCAAAATTACAAAACAGCATAGATACAATACTACTACTTACTGTAAAAATATTAAACTAATAAAAGTTATCAAGATATATGCATTTATTAAAATCATACAAATAAGTTTGAATAGTGAATTCAAACTTCCTCACTTGTATAGAGTCAAAGCTACTTTCCACTTATTGAAATTACTTACTTTCATTTAAAGAACTGCTTAAGTCAGACATGAAATGTGGTAAATGAACCAGTTTGGCATCTAGGTCTATCTGATGAATAAATATATAGTAATTAATATATGTGAGATTGATATATGCAGAAATAGACATTAGTTATTATTTCAGGGAAGATCTTATATTTAATTTCTTCGCATATATTAAATTAATTATACACATCATCTATTAGCTTTCTAATTTTCATTAAGTAATTACTCTTATACGAACTGCAATTATACAAATACCTACTCTAAAATCCATTTAATGAAATAATATTTCTTTATTTTAATGTTTTTGATTATCTTCAATGATCTTTGGAAAAAATAACATTCTACAAAGAACAAACACCTAAATGTTTTTAGAACTTACTTGAATTTAAGGAATGCACTTGAAAGCTTATCATTAATAACTAAATAACTCAATAAACACACAAAATAAATACTTAAATAAAAATTTTCATTCACATCACATCTAAAAATTCTTATAAACAATTATCTGTAATCCTTTAGTTATAATACATTTGGTTTGATTTAATTTGTTCTGTTTAAATTTGTTTTAACTGAAGAAGCATCAATAACAAGAAAAAGTATTTTTAATTAAATTATTTAGTTTATTTTATTTATGATGCTGAATTTATATACATTTATTAGTACTGAGAAAGATTAAGACTTAAAAAAATTATTCAGTTTGTTAAATCAGATATAAAATCAATTTAAAAATATTAGCATTTTGGTACAATTACACCACTAAACGAGACAGTTGGGACCTTACGACAGCCATAGAACATACCCACCAGAGCAAAAAAGTCAAAGGAACAGTACCTCTCTACACGCGACCCTCGGTAGGATACATCCTACTGCCAAGTCAAATGCAATCAGGAGTCACATTGCTCAGCTAAGATAAGCACATTTAACTATTTAGCCCAGGCAACTATGCCAACTTCGAATAGCCCACTCAACCATTCACGGGATACTGGACGTCATACAGTTATAAGGGGTGCAAGTACTCACACCAACTCCCACAACTATCACACAACACCAGTCAAGGCCAGCCATCACTCGCTCCGACCAACACAGAACACGAAAACAGATAATATCAATAGTACCGGCACACGGTAAAAACCGATTTTCGAGGCAAACATACGGCAAAGGGTGGCGGATACGGGTACAGTTCTTCCGGTTCTTGCTCGGACGGGGGTCTACAGTTCCGGCCGGGTGGGAAACTACTGGTTCCGAGTTCACATCTTACCAGAATATGAAATAATTATAATATCGGCTTCACATCAATAATTCCAAAATAAATTTTATTATAAACTCCACATTGATAACCGAATACATTCACTTCATTTTACTATTTATAAACAAACATTTAACCTAAACAAAAAACAATACAATTTATTAAACACAAGTCCATAGAATTACTCATTGTTGTTTCCAAACGTCATATCTGAATGACAGTGCTTCATCTTACAGGAAATAACATTAGTTTTATTTTGTAATTAACGTGTATATAAATTGTAATATTAAACATAAATGTATTATCTGACTGAAATTTATTACATGTTATCTTTACATTCTTATCAAAAACACTCGAAACCTTAAATCGCTTTAATTCCCATTAAAACGTTTAAAATATTAAATAATAAATTAAATAATTATTTTACTACTTCCCAGACGATATAAAAGTATCAAATAATCAAAATAAAAGTAGAAAAATAGGAATTTTCACGACGAATTTGATCATTTTAATTGAAATAAGAGAGGAAAACACAAACCTGAAAATCTCTGAGATCCGTTAGGCCTAACTTCCTGTGTTATCTTTTACGGATTTTATCGTTATGACAACACTCGACTAATTTTTAATATAGTTTTATAATTTAAAATATATAATTACCGGCGTTAGACGGATATATTAACTTTAAAATGTCATTCTTCTCTTTCTACCACTCGTAATCCTTCTTCGAGAGTTGCATTTAATCTCGAGGACGATGGGTAAGGGAGCACGTGACTTTTTGCATTTCCTAGAAAACGTCTTTTTTTTTATTCTTATAAATTAATTGCTTAATATTTTACAAAGAAAACTTATTAGATTAAAAGATCTATCGTTGCAAATATTATTACATTTTTCCCCAAATTAAAATTTAATTTGCTTAAGTTTAGTTGTATTTTTATATAGGATAATATATAAAATTGTTTATTTATTTTTTTAATTCACAAAATGGTGCTCTTTGTGATTCCGAATATAACATTGTAACTTTAATTAACCAGCGTAATATTTATTGCATCGAACGTTTCCGGCCTATCCGCGGCCATCTTTACGATCTCAGGAAACGTTTTCTGCACTCTCCTAAATGCTACATTTAATTCTAAATAATACACTTACTAAATAACTAGGATCATATTTGTTGAAAACAACGAATGTGATCCTAGTTATTTAATAGTGATTTTTTATGTCGGGTTAATCGTGATCACGCTTTCACTGTCACATACGGGACATTCCAATTTTCAACGCGAGTGTTGAGTGTTGAAGTCAACAATTTGACGTCATCAACGACGTTCCAACTCCAGTACGAAGTGCTTAGTTCCTATAATTCCATTCTCAGAAAGATGGATTCCATTCAAATGTCTTACCAATTACCCACAATTCATTGGAAAGTAGCAGTCAACATATCTGTTGAGTGCTGAGTGTGTTGAGTCAGCGCTGACAACAGCGCTACCTCAACGTTGAAAAAAGGAACGAATGTTGAGATCAGCGTTGAGTCAGCGTTGAAAATTGGAATGTCCCGATAGTCAATAGCGAAGTTGCGGCCGACGTTTTCATTGCTAAAACGCGTATGTCGGACCATCCTGTAAGCCTAGAAGTTTGACAATGGCGTTTGGAATCATGCTCGACGTTCCAAACGTCATTGTCAAACTTCTAGGCTTGTAAGATGGCGGCGCTAGATGTTCGAAGTTTACGTTTTACAGATGAAAACTTCGGCCGCAACCTCTCTATTAACGGTAAATAAAATCTTAAAGAGTACTTTTTATTGATAAAGAAACATTTTAATTATTTCAAAAAACAAATGGTTGAATGATCCGCTTTATTTCCAAACTCCATACAAGCTGTTGACGGCTCTCGACGGTGTTTA
>NW_019384707.1:9620-18117 GCF_000671375.1 Centruroides sculpturatus | reverse complement strand
TTGAACATTGTGAACTTATGCAAATGAAAATGATAGACTCGTAACTACCACTAGAGGGATGAACCAGTTATAAAATTTGGAAAAGGACTTGATAGTTGGTGAGAAGATTCTTATGTTTTTAATGTTAAAAACGTCAGATCCTACAATAAAAGGCTGGCGTTTGATCATTTTTAATTGTGAATTTTTACCTTTTATTATTTGTCTTTTAAAGAAGTTTTATCTTCTAACCAATGTAACTGTGTCTTCTGTGGTTTGTGTAAAAGGATTTAATGATAGACTCGAAAATGTTAATATATTTTTGTAAATAGTCTAACTTCAAGAATTAAAATATTGAAGAATGTCCAGAGCCAACATTGAACATTGTGAACTTATGCAAATGAAGATGATAGACTTGTAACTACCACTAGAGGGATGAACCAGTTATAAAATTTGGAAAAGGACTTGATAGTTGGTGAGAGGATGCTATCAGTTTAAAAGAAAAAAAAGTCATGCTAATAATAGTCGGTATAACCTGATAATGAATCAGTGTCTACACAATTGTGATTCAACGCTGATATCAGCCAGCGATTAGAGAGCCTGTAATAAGAGTTGGTCATATGCAACAAGCTAGAATATAGTACAGTACATACCGTATGTTTTTAAATTCAACACTTACATCACCGGTGAGTTTTTCTGTTGAACGATCTAACATCAGGTTTTAGTAATTGAAAAAGATTCCAAACGATTGTTTTACCATTTACCAGTAAAAACTTCTTGCCTTCTTATCCTACATTAGTAAATTGAAACTAAAACCTTAAATTTAGGTTAGGTTAGAATTATTTAAGTGTCATTTTATATATAGAACAAATTATTTTCATTTAGTTTCATGACATTGAGTTTTGTATAAAAATAAAATACAGTTATTTGCTAAGAAAATGATATTTAAATAATGTCATAAATACATCATTATCCAAAAATTTCCAACAAAGAAAATATATTAATAAATATGCAAAAGTTTATTTATATAAAACTATACAAATTTTTAATCATTTTCTCTGGATTTCTCCAAATCTGAATTAGGAGCTTCTTTAATTATTGCACCTTTCCTTTTTGGCAAAACTTTGAGAAAGGATTCTTGCCAAGTCAAGCCTTCTGCAACTCTCAACAAAATTTCGAAAACTAAAATAAACATCAAATTAATTTTAAAATTATAATATGTATATTTACTTAAGTAATTCGTACATAACGTGTGATTTTTATACAAGTATTTGTGTAATTAAACAAAAATATATTAATTTATGCTTTGCGCTTATAGAATTAGCGCTAAGATAGCATTTTCTAACTCAATATATGCGTAATTCTAGGATACACAAAACACTTTCAGGGAATACGCGGAAAAAAATATAATAGTCGCTAAATATAATTTTAAATCAGTAATTTTTCAGTTTTAAAGACCAGCTTGGTCTTCTTTAGCTGTTAACTAATTTTTAACTGACCTTAAAGTCATAGGCTATTTTATACATTTCTGAAAGATAAAAAAGTTCAGTTACTTTAATCTTTCTTTTCTGCTGACTAACTTCGCGTCTATATTACTAAAATAAATGGGGTAGTACTTTAGATTTCAAATTAATAATTAAAAATCAATAATTATGGAGCATATGTATGTGTTAAAAACCATTTTCCAGCATTCTTTAACTATTTTAAAGTCCGCCCTAAAGGCGCTAAGTGTGAATGCAAGACATTAATTCACAATAACTTGTATATGATATATGTATACTTATGAAAAACTATAATTTTTGAACTAATTTACAGTAGATTTATTGACACAAGGCACTAGCACGTAATATAGCTGGCTGAATTTCTCTGATAAACCACTGAATAATGGTAACAAATTCGCACCTCGCCAACGGATTCGAGTTTTTCGAATTTCCTTCACTTATCTAACACGTAAACACAGACCAGTTTTTTCCATAGTCCTCTCGGGAGAACCCCCGTAGAAGATCGCCCAAATGTTGTCTTATTCTATCAATCCAAAACATTATAAATACAGTATTTGAAATACTGTACAGTGTATGTGATCCGTAACAGGATCGATCGGCGTGATGAAAAATGAATGACATTCCCATCTGTACTGTCCATGATAAATTTTAGTATCCTGAATCGAATATTCATGTCTTTGGGCTTCAATCAAATACACTTCATTCAATGTGAACATTCCTCAAATTATGATTATATTTTAATTTGATCGTCGATAATTGCGAACTATATACAGTAAGTCAGTTTGCAACAAATGTATATGAAACAAAAATGAGTTAAAAGGATTAAATCGGAGTGTTTATTTAAAAAAGAAAAATATCTTTGTTAACTATCGTTTTGTTTGTGTTTTTATATAGATCTATAGTCTAATAATATCCATAGATGACAATTGATTTGTGTTTTGTCCATTTCATGAAATAATTAATATTCTCTTTTTAAGCCCATTTTTTCATTTACAATAAAAACAACAATAAGCTTTACAAAAAAATGATTTTATGTATTTATTTTATATATATTTTATATTTTACATCTTTGGATAAGAATTTTCCAACAAATATCTTACAAAAATAAATAAATATTTATCTATTAAGTAAACAACTCATTTACATTACATACTGGAAAGGTAAAAAAAAAAAGTTGATCAAAACAATTTTTGTACTAGTTAAGAAAATTAACTGTCCACCTGGTCACATTTTATCTATAATATATTATCAAAAAGTGTAATTTTGAACATATTCCAACTCCTGAGCTTTCAGAAATAAAAGTTGAAAAATTTTTGAGCAAAAATTAATTTAATTGTTCACTTTCTTTTGAGCAAAAATTTTGTTGGATGGTTCCTGTTTATTTTGAAAAAGAAGCAAAGACTAGCATCAGGCATGACTTCCAGTTCATTTTGTGTTGTATACTTCTTGTGATGTTAGTTGACTTAGTTTTCAATTAAGCAGAATATATCCAATTAATAAAGATGTATTTCATATTACTTTTTGTTATATATTTGTACAATATTTTACAAAATTTACATTCTGTGCAGCATAAGTTAATGTAAAACTTCAATACAATATACCCTGGTATTGACAATTTCTGAAATTAAAATCATATATTTAATTTTTTATAANATAATTTTAAATAAAATAATTTAAAAATTAACTAACCAGAATTTTCTGTCCAGCAAGTAATGGGTTGTTTAGGCATGGGAGGAGCCAGAACAGTTATAGCATGACTAAGATCAGGTGGAAGCGCATGTGTAACAATTTGATGTATTTGAGTAGGTCTTGTTTTATGTAGAACTGATAAACACAAATTTATGTTTTCATGTATGGAAAATGGTTAAGTTAACCACTATGATTACATTGAATCTGACACTTAAGTCAGCAAACTTTGCTTCTACAGCTTCTGACATTCTGAACATGAAGAATTATTGAATTTTTTGATAAAATAAGGTGCAACATGGTTCTACACTATGCTGTATTGTCTTCAAGTTGAAGATTAAGCAATTGAAAACAACACAAAATAGAATTACTGTGGTAAATATCCTGGTTTAGATGTTCTTGTCTTGTAGTGTACTCCACATGGTATAATAAAATTTTTCTCTGTATATTCAGAAACATTGAACTAAAATGTTATTCATTGTAGTAAACATGCAAGTAAGATATTTTAAACATGTTTTAATGGTTTTCTGCTAATTGTAAAGGTTCTCCTAATGTCTAGGTAATTATCTGGGACTACCTGGAATAGAGCACAAATTTATGAGGGATTTTATTTTGTGGTATATGTTGACATACAATCCCTGCATAAAATAAGACTATATTGTATCAATGTTTTCATATTTAACTGCATTTTTTATTAATTAAATTAAATTATAATTATACATTAAATTAGCTAGATTAAATTAAACGATAATTAGAATTACCAGATAGCCAGTCTCGGAATATTGCTAGCCAAAAATCAGGAAGACCTCCGTCATCATTTTTAATTATTTTGTCTATTCTTGTAAATGCTTCATGGTATTCATATAACAATTTTTGATTGGTTGGATATTCAAAATTTCCTTGAGTTATAGCAAACATATTGAAAAATCCAAAATATTTACTTTGAGCACTTAGAAATTTGTATTCATTTGTATTTCGTGGTACAATATCAGTTAAATCTAAACCATCATCAACAGATAACATTCCCCAAATACTTGCTATTACTGCAATCAAAAACAGGACTATAGTCAAAACCTATAAGAAAGAGAAATGAGAGACTATTATATTTTCATTCTAAATACAGTACATTAAAGAAATATAAATTATAAAATTAAATACCTTTGTTGATGTCTTTTGTAAAAATGGTGCATAAATATGAGTTGCAAACCATGCTAAAGACCAAGAATCCTGCTGAGCATGAAAACAAAGATAACTGACACGTTCTTTTAAAGATTGTTTTAATTTTACAGCAATAAGTTCTTTTGTAGATGTAGAATTTGTTGTTGATAGATTTTCAATTGATGAAGCTACTTTATAGAAAGAATAAATAAATATTTGGTAATAATTTTAAATAAAATAATTTAAAAATTAACTAACCAGAATTTTCTGTCCAGCAAGTAATGGGTTGTTTAGGCATGGGAGGAGCCAGAACAGTTATAGCATGACTAAGATCAGGTGGAAGCGCATGTGTAACAATTTGATGTATTTGAGTATTATTATAAATTAAATCTTTTTTCCGATCAGAAGTTTTTATTGGAGAAATTTGATTATGTCTAAAAAATAAAAAATTGCAAACTAAATATTGTATATTCCACTATTAGTATAAAATTGATCTTAAGTTTAGATATTAAACTGCTAAAAAGAAAAATTACCCATTGAAGCAGCAAAAGATATCCATTTTATTATTTCTTCTTCTTCTCAAATCCAAGCTAACTATTGCTGGAAATATCAATAGCATTGCTGCAACATTGAAAATGACTAGGATGGCAGCTTGCAATGCAAATGCTCTTAGAGCTGGTATTGGAATGATTGCTGCTGCAAAGAATGCACACATGTTACTAAATGATGTTAATAACACACTGACTCCTGTTTGTTTTAAACACTGTCCAGTTTGCTCCTAATTAACACAATATATTGATTAGCGAAACTAAATATATTTCTTTATTGGCATGAATTAAATAATTTTATGTTACATACTTCTGCTGATATATGAATGTTGGCATTCTCTCCATAAGTATGAGCCAGTAAGAACATATCATCAACTCCTAATCCTAATGCAAGGAAAGGAACAATCTGAAATTAAGAATAGCTATACTTGTAGAATAATATTTAAAATGTCAAATAAAAATTAATTAATGTATTTGATTTTTTACCTGTGTGGTAGATGCATTAAAAGAGATACCAATAATTGCACAAAAACCCAATCCTGCAGCTACTGTTATAGCTACAAGTAAAACTCCAGCAATACCAATCCCACTCTGTGATTTTACTGCATCTGTCCATTGAAGTAATGAAACACAAGCATATACCAACTACAAAAAAATAACTAATTTAAATTTTAATTGAACATTTTATGATGAAATTAATATAATAATTTCAATTACCATTAAAATATATCCAAGTGCAAGTCTTGTAACACTAACTTCTGAGAAGTCTTGCATGATATCAGTAAGAGATGTTGACGAGAATGCATTTATATTATGATTTTTTGTATTATTAGCATTCGTAGCTTGTTTTAGCACTGCCTGTTAATTAAAAAATTGAAATCAAAATTTAAAATTGAACTGATATTTAAAAACTGCTAAAGATTAGTTACAAACTGTAGTTATTTCAAGAAAATTTTTAAATCTGCACTTTTCAATTACATATATTCTTTATCATACCTGTATGTTAAACACATTTCTTGAATAGTGAAGAAGATTTGGCATGCAAAACAGGGAAAATTTGGCAAGGCAGGGCCTAGGAGAGAGACAAGGAAATTTGAAAAGTTAGTTATGTTAAAAGTGATTGCCCAGTTATAAAAGTGGAAAAGATGAATGAGTATAAAATAATTTAAACACTAATAAAATATTTTAATTTTTATATTTTTAAGATAGTTATTTTTTTATTGTAGTAAATGAATGTAATATTACCTCTGTGAATTTCCTTTGCCATGTTTCTAAAACCATTTTAGCTTTGTCTGGAGTCCAGTCTATATTATGTACTTTATAAGTATCTTGCCAGAATTCATACATTTCTTTTTCAGCCATTAGTTGAACCACAGTTTGCAATGCTTCTGCCCTTTTAAACAATAATAATAAATCATTTTTAGCACTTTATAATTACTGTATTTTGGATGTTAATTGAATTTTTTAAAATTAATACTTCAATAATTCTTTTAAGTAAACTTACTTTATTATGTGACCTGTTCTATTTCTTGTTATTCCACCAACAATAANTTACAAATATTAAATATTCTTTCATTTCTAATTGCATATGAATATTATTTAACTCTCAAATTAAAATATCAATTTCACAAAAAAAAACAAAAATCATATTTCTTCATTTTTCTCAATAGCTACTGTATATTTAAAAAAGTGTTTATTTATTATTATTTTATTTTAAATCAATGAAGAATTCTCACTGCTATTATTACTTAGTTTGTTAAGAATTCAATTAAGTTGAATGTATATTAAGTATCATTTGCTTTTTTAGCTTTTCAAGATTAATTATTAATTAATGTAATGTAATATATATTACTATGTAATGGTTAAGTAATAATAATTCAATTGGAATTTCAAATTAAATTTGCTATTTATTTATATCCCTAAAAAAAAAATATAGTTAAATAAATGAGTATATTTAAGAATAAATTAATATAATGAAAATTTATGTATTTAAAACATGTTTTAATGCATATATTAAGGCAATCTATGTATACATATACAGTACATTTTTATCGATACCTGGTATATGATGATAAAAATTATACAGGCAGATCATCTATTGTTAAATATATTAATCTTTAAATAATGTATTATTCATGATTTAAAAATTACTTATGTTTAGATCAAACATTAATGGAACAGCATTAAAAGTAACAATTTTTAAGTTTTAAAACAAAGGCCTAAAAACTAATCCCATGCTGCACTTATTGAAAAAAGAGCTAGGAAGAATCAAACATTATGGTGTAATTCTACCAATTGGATTGCATGGATCCATACTTTCAGAAAATGGTAATTTTTACTGCTTTGTTCCAAAGTGTGATACTAGCTACATCACTTCTATATTAAGGCTTTTCATTCCTAATTGATAGTCATATACATACTATTAATAAACATCTGTTAGAGATTATGAGTGATTTTTAGCATTATCATTATTTATTGAATAAAACTAAGTTTAGATAAAGAATATAAAATATCATTAAAACATATTTTTATTTAAAAAATATTCTAGTCAAAGTTTATGTATTTTGAGATTAAATGTGGGTAATGGGCTAGGATGCATTTCCTATTAAACCAATTAGGTCCAGGCCATTAATGGTTTGGAGGCACAAAAATTCAACAATAGCGAAGTTGCGGCCGACGTTTTCATTGCTAAAACTCGTATGTCGGACCATCCTGTAAGCCTAGAAGTTTGACAATGGCGTTTGGAATCATGCTCGACGTTCCAAACGTCATTGTCAAACTTCTAGGCTTGTAAGATGGCGGCGCTAGATGTTCGAAGTTTACGTTTTACAGATGAAAACTTCGGCCGCAACCTCTCTATTAACGGTAAATAAAATCTTAAAGAGTACTTTTTATTGATAAAGAAACATTCTAATTATTTTAAAAAACAAATGGTTGAATGATCCGCTTTATTTCCAAACTCCATACAAGCTGTTGACGGCTCTCGACGGTGTTTATGTAACTATATGAATTTTTGTAATTGTAGTTGCAAAAGTCGCCGATTACGGAATCTTGAAATATTATGTCACCGGTAGTTAAATATCGCTCATAGTGATGAGCGATATTTTTATTAGCACTATTATTATTTTATAACACTATTATTTAGCATTATAAATGTTTTCATCTTTTATTTGTAAAGCTAATATTTTGTGTCAGATTTAGATTTTTGCTTTCTACTTTGAAGTCAAGAGAAAATTACAAGAGTGGACAAATTAGATATACAGTTATGAGAATGAGAAACACAATTCTTGTATTGTTTATTTATATTGTTTGTCTTCTTATTGATTGAAATATACCACAATATAGAACCAGTGGCGGCCTTAGGGGGTGGCGAGCAGGGCAATCGCCCGGGGCCTCGCTCTTGGAGGGGCCTCGCGCAACAACCAAGTAGAAAAAAGTTGATATTTAAAACTTTTTATTTTATCCTTGGCTATTAGTTATAACAATAAAATAAATTTAATTTATAGTACAGTATATATTAATATTAATAAGTGCCTACTATTTCAATTCACATACTTTGCACAAAGGACAAGGGCCTCGCAAAGATCTGCCGCCCAGAGCCTCGCAATGGATAAGGCCGCCGCTGCT
>NW_019384707.1:0-4117 GCF_000671375.1 Centruroides sculpturatus | reverse complement strand
GTTGCGTCTCGATAGCTATAAGGGTGCAGGAGATATGTGGTTGAAAGTGGAAGATTTTCTATTTCGATTTTAAAAATTTTCGAATTTGAATTCGTATTGGTTCGGTTATAGAACAATTGTAAACGTTCCAGAAAATTGATCAAATTGAAAATAGTTCGTTTGACTGGATGCAAAAATTTTCTAATTAGTTTGGAAAGGGGGGACCTAATTGTTGCATTCTGTGAAAGCGGGTAAGATTGGCTATAATGTAATTATCTTAATCTTCACTATCGTTACTTTTTGCCCACAAATAAAAACCCAGCAAAGCAGGTCCTTGCAGCTAGTATATTATAAATTCATTTTATATAATATATAAAATATATTATATAAAATGAATTTGAAAATTTAAATGAAAATTTTTATAAAAGGAAGCATTTTTATGTTTTATTAAATCATTAAATATTGTTTTAATTGATCTACTTGATCTATATTGTATTTTGAGATTAAAAAGTACTTAATATTTACAAATATTAAATATTCTTTCATTTCTAATTGCATATGAATATTATTTAACTCTCAAATTAAAATATCAATTTCACAAAAAAAAACAAAAATCATATTTCTTCATTTTTCTCAATAGCTACTGTATATTTAAAAAAGTGTTTATTTATTATTATTTTATTTTAAATCAATGAAGAATTCTCACTGCTATTATTACTTAGTTTGTTAAGAATTCAATTAAGTTGAATGTATATTAAGTATCATTTGCTTTTTTAGCTTTTCAAGATTAATTATTAATTAATGTAATGTAATATATATTACTATGTAATGGTTAAGTAATAATAATTCAATTGGAATTTCAAATTAAATTTGCTATTTATTTATATCCCTAAAAAAAAAATATAGTTAAATAAATGAGTATATTTAAGAATAAATTAATATAATGAAAATTTATGTATTTAAAACATGTTTTAATGCATATATTAAGGCAATCTATGTATACATATACAGTACATTTTTATCGATACCTGGTATATGATGATAAAAATTATACAGGCAGATCATCTATTGTTAAATATATTAATCTTTAAATAATGTATTATTCATGATTTAAAAATTACTTATGTTTAGATCAAACATTAATGGAACAGCATTAAAAGTAACAATTTTTAAGTTTTAAAACAAAGGCCTAAAAACTAATCCCATGCTGCACTTATTGAAAAAAGAGCTAGGAAGAATCAAACATTATGGTGTAATTCTACCAATTGGATTGCATGGATCCATACTTTCAGAAAATGGTAATTTTTACTGCTTTGTTCCAAAGTGTGATACTAGCTACATCACTTCTATATTAAGGCTTTTCATTCCTAATTGATAGTCATATACATACTATTAATAAACATCTGTTAGAGATTATGAGTGATTTTTAGCATTATCATATTTATTGAATAAAACTAAGTTTAGATAAAGAATATAAAATATCATTAAAACATATTTTTATTTAAAAAAATATTCTAGTCAAAGTTTATGTATTTTTAGATTAAATGTGGGTAATGGGCTAGGATGCATTTCCTATTAAACCAATTAGGTCCAGGCCATTAATGGTTTGGAGGCACAAAAATTCAAAATAATAATAACAAAATGAAAATATAATTTTATGTAGAAACAATCCATAAAGGAATTAATACAAATTAAGCTTAAATAGGAACAAAATTTGTTTTTCACAATTTCAATGTTAAAAAATCTAAAAAGTATTGCAGAATTAAAATTATAAATAGAATATTCAGTGCAAAAGTAACCATATTAATTTGGAGAGTGACTGCATGTTGTGAGCCTAGGGGCATCATATTTTTAAATGTACCACTGGTAATGATTGGGTTTAATATTGCTCTGTACCATGTTTAAAAATATTTTATCTTTGTCATTTAATGATTTAAAGGTTTAAATTTTACAATATATTATAAAAAAAAATTGAACATTTCAAGTATAGATCACCAAATGCACTGCTTATATTTCAAGATTTCACTATAACTATANGTTCCAAAGTGTGATACTAGCTACATCACTTCTATATTAAGGCTTTTCATTCCTAATTGATAGTCATATACATACTATTAATAAACATCTGTTAGAGATTATGAGTGATTTTTAGCATTATCATATTTATTGAATAAAACTAAGTTTAGATAAAGAATATAAAATATCATTAAAACATATTTTTATTTAAAAAAATATTCTAGTCAAAGTTTATGTATTTTTAGATTAAATGTGGGTAATGGGCTAGGATGCATTTCCTATTAAACCAATTAGGTCCAGGCCATTAATGGTTTGGAGGCACAAAAATTCAAAATAATAATAACAAAATGAAAATATAATTTTATGTAGAAACAATCCATAAAGGAATTAATACAAATTAAGCTTAAATAGGAACAAAATTTGTTTTTCACAATTTCAATGTTAAAAAATCTAAAAAGTATTGCAGAATTAAAATTATAAATAGAATATTCAGTGCAAAAGTAACCATATTAATTTGGAGAGTGACTGCATGTTGTGAGCCTAGGGGCATCATATTTTTAAATGTACCACTGGTAATGATTGGGTTTAATATTGCTCTGTACCATGTTTAAAAATATTTTATCTTTGTCATTTAATGATTTAAAGGTTTAAATTTTACAATATATTATAAAAAAAATTGAACATTTCAAGTATAGATCACCAAATGATTTAATTTGTTATAGTTGTTTTCAAACATTTTTAATAATTTTTTATAAAATGTGTAATTTCAAAGTAGGCAAATTTTTTTGGAGTTTGATTTATCCTAAAATATATATATTAAAAGTTGTATTATTTTTATTATATAATTTATTATACACCTATAAACTAGATTAATTTACCATGGTAAAGTGAGTTGTAAATTCCACTCCAATGCCAACAGCTACTATCAGAATTACAGCTGGAATAGCACTTAAGCGAATACCAAGAATCCCCATCAAACCAAATAAATGTATAACCATTAATGCCAAAACAATTACCTATAAAAATAAATTTTAAAAATTAAAATAAACATATTTTAAAAGAAAATTAATATAAATACTTTAAAATATTACATATAAAACTCTTACATATAAAATTTTTATGATAAATATTTTGAAATAAAACATGTAAATTCTGTATATTTAAAAATGATTTTAAATATACAGAATTCCATATTCTGCATCAAGTTGCACGGAATTTTGACATAATACAATAATAATGTCATTTCTTCATTCTATGGATCAATATTTTACTTTGAAAGACAAATATTCTCTGAAATGATCATACAAAACTACCATAATTTCTTGCATATAACCCACAAAAGTTTCTATAACACCTAGCTGGAACCTGCTTTTAAATTGACTTTAAAACATAGATAATCTGAAGGTTATAGATAGAAAATGATAGTAGATAGCACATTATATGCTGCCAATGTGAAATATAGAATTACTTAGTCTCCATTCACTCGTATTTCTCTTCTTCAATTTACTTATTTTCACATACTTGTAGAAAGTATGCTTTATATATATATATATATACTGTATACAATTCTTTAGATCATTATTATTTAAAGATAACAATAATCCAAAGATATGTTTTTCAATATAGGCACATTATAATTACTAACTATTAAGTAGGTTTTTAAACTACTTTACCATTGTTAATGATAATGACTTTTAACAAAAAGATGCATATATGAAGATTTATGAATACATTACAATCTTCCCATTTAAATTAACAGAAACAATATTTTTGCTTTATAGATTTAAACATTATAAAGTTTGTGCATTATAAATTGCATCTGTAAAGAAACTGTCAAGTTAAAGTTCAAGAAATATAATTCAAACACTGAAGAAATGCTTTTAAATCTACAAATTTAAATGTCTGCAATATCTGCTTTTATATAAAAAATGGAACATTTATAGATGACAAATAATTAATGAGAAAGACTTTTTTTAGTATGTTAATTTAATAAAGTAATTTTTAAAATGATTGGTTATATTTACTACCTTTTTTTTACTCCGTTTCTTTTCAATTCTTTGAAATAAATTAACTTGCTATTAAAATTACTCAAAAGAATAAAATACATATCTGACGTTATAAA
>NW_019384706.1:508216-523947 GCF_000671375.1 Centruroides sculpturatus | reverse complement strand
AAATAAACAATAACATTTTTATTCATAAGTTGGGCTAGATAGAGATTACACAGTAATCTATTGGCTGTTTGGGGAATGCATTACCCTTTAGGAGACTGAAACTTCACATAGGATGTGGGGCAATTTTTTGAGCCCTTTATGGACAAAAATTGCATCTTATATTCCATAAATTGTGGTAAATTAATTAATAGCTAAGATACTGTATGTAATTATGTAATTATTCATGTCGCAATTTTTGTATTTGTTACATAATATTTATTTTAAATCTAGGAGAATCTGAAACTTTTTGCAGTATTTTCTGGAAACAGAACGTTAGGATCTGGCAATGCAATTTGCTTTGTATACACAAGATCAGTTTTGCCAAGTCCTTAATAATCTTTTCCCTAAACCAGGGTCACCAAACTATAGCCCACGAGATCAGTTTATCCAGCCTGTTGCCACACTGTGTTACTAATTATTTATATGGAAATATCATACATTGTAGATAAACTTACATTTATTTTAAATTTTCACATAGTAAGTAAAAATGCCAAAATTGGTCCAATCTAATTTTTGCATCTGACAGTAATATAACTTTTAGATAAATCAGTGAAATAAAAATTCGGTGACTTTGGATATAAGAGTGCTTTTTATATAAGTACCTGCAATGAAGTTTCTAAGGAAAGCAATTAAAAGCTTGCTGCAGTGATCATGTTTCTGTATTGGTAAAAAAAATATCCAGGTTGTCTTTATTTATTATGTATTTAGTATGCTGTATTGAACAAAATGGTTATATAGCTTGTGCTCATCATTCTCTTAGTTATCTGGCCCGCTGTGAAAAAGTTTGGTGACCTCTGCCCTAAACCAACCACATTTTCCCACCAGATTAGACCAATATCTCCAAGATTTTCAGTGATAAAAATTTCTGTTCTCCAATATGGAATCACAGATATTTGTGGTCAGAGTTACTCGAATGGACATTATGAGGCAAATAACCATACTCCAAGCATTACATTTGTGCCACGGGAAATATATTAGTATCAAAAGATATTTTGTAAATTTGATTCATATATCCGATTTGTTTCTGCCACCTACTGTCATATGAATATTTGTGAAGTATTGATTTATGAGATGACCGAGACTGACAAGAAAACAAATGTTATTCACATAAATTATTAGATAACATTTGTTAATTCTAACTACACACAATAGGGTCTTCTTTTACATGGAATTTATATATGCAGATGGTGAGTGGTTACATTATCTCACTCCTAAGTTGGCAAACAATACTTCTCTGGCTTCTGACATTCCAAAACACTACTTGCTACTTGCTGATACCCTGATTTGCATTTATATTCCTTAAGTACTCAGTATAATAAAATTGAATTTTACTCAACATATTGAGAAACATTAGACTAAAATGTTCTTTGTTATAGTAAAATGTTTTAAACACATTTTAATGTTTATCTGTTAATTGTAAATGGTTGCACAAGTGTTTATGCAATCGTCTGAACTACTTGGAGTGGAGCACAAATTTCATTTTGTGAGGCACCCGTCAATAAGAGATACCATGTAAAACAAGACCATACTGTAAGTGTGCTGTTAATTCTAGTACAAATGAAGCATAAGATAAATAACTGTTGTAATTAAGCATATTACAACCTCAAATGAAAAAGTAGATTAAATTTTTAACAGATGAAATTAGTTTCCTTGAAGAAAATAAAGCAGTTATAACACCAAAGCAACATTATACTTACGAATCGACAAGTGGTCCGGGATACGGTTCTATTCGACGATATAATACGGATAAGATTACTGCCACAATAAGACCCGGAATGCAGAGAAGAGTGCAACAACCGAGACTTGCCCAAAATCCATTCTAAAAACAAATGAGATTAATTAACAAGAGAAATTAATAAAAACCAAACACGTAAAATCATTCTTACAAATGGCAGAAGTATTTCACTGCATGTAGCAATGATACTTGTGTTAAAAGCCTGGCTGATGGGACCACATTTACCTATGTTATTCTCAACCTAAAATCATAAAGATATCATTTGAATCTTTTTATAAGATATTACAAATAATTAATCTCAAATTTACCTGTTGCTGTACATAGAATGCGTACTGATCCATTAATCCTGTAAATTCTGTTATAAATTCTTCGGCCAACTAGCATTATCAAAAAAATAAAACAATCAATAAGTACGTAGCATTATATTGGAATTTTGCCATTAAAATTCATGCACGCCAATGCTTCAAAACAAAACAAAAAAACTTTGAAAAAAGAAGTTTACAAACAGAATAAAAATATAATAGTTTCACCATTCAACCATTATTTAAAAATAAATTTATTTCATATTCTTGTCTTAATATAGTCAATATAGGTCCTTTTAGTTCTCTTGCATAGCTCTTAATATTGGTTTTACTAAAGTTATCATTGACTGTCTTTGCATTGCTTAACAAGTCGAAATACAATTTAAAGTGTAACAAATTTAAATACAACAAACTGTGAGAAACAGGTAGGGTGACCGAAAAATGACACAACAACCATATTCTCTGTATAATAGCACCTTCTCGCAATACTCCTTGGAATGATTTGCCTTGTCTATGTCTAGAACAAAGTTTCATTTTCCATGCTTTGTGATGCAGTTAGTAATGTAGCATTGACAGGAATCAAATAGCAAAAAATTAGCATTTCACACTTTCTATTCACTCTAATCACGTATGTGGGGTGTCCATTTGCAGTAAATTGTTCACACTCTACAACTTTGTAATCAACTTTTTCCATACCATGCATTGTTTTCAAGACGGGAGTACTAACTTCCAAATTTTAAGGCTAAGTACACCACAAGTGATTTTGTCTCAAAGTACATAGTCACTTTAATATAACTCTATATCACATTTATAACTGCAGCTATCTGCATTCATGTGGGTGTATAAGGACTTCACTATGCATCCTTTATATTTTTGTTTTGTAATTACTAATTTTGGGAAAAGCATAAAAATGGCAAGTAAAAAAATATTTTTAGAACAAATATGTGCATACCCTTTTAATTTCTTCTTTTCCTTTAGTCTGTATAAATTCTTGTGCAGTTTGAGCTTGTTGGAGAAGATCTGGTAGTGCTTCCTGAAATAAAATAAAATTTTTTAAGCATATATCCTACATTTATTGTTTTTATATATTAGTATGTGAAAAGTAATTCACCTGGATGGTCCTGTTACCTACTCTTGTATCTTTCTGAAGTTGTTCTCCTAGTTTTTGAAGTTGATCCTATAATTAAACAGTGAATATTTTAGCAATTATTTCACAAGAACTGCAAAATATTGTATATATAAACTTACCAGTGTTTCATGAATTGAAGCAATCAGGGTTCTCTGATACAGTTCTAATTGTTTTGTTATGTTTTTCAAGTTATTTTTAACCTGAAAAATAACAACAGAGTCTCTAACTGATAATTATAACCATTTAAACAATATTTTAAGGTCTCACCTCATGTTCCGATGCAGGGATTAAAGTTATTGTTGTCTGCAACTGACGGATCACATCAGGTATGTCAATTGACGTCACCTGTTTCTTATCCTGTCGTATGTATAATAATTTTTAAATGTAAATGATTATAAATTCTTGCTAAAGATCTTTAATGGAGATTTCTTTACCTACCATTTCAAAATAAACAGAAAAGTTTATTGCAGAAAATGGAGTGTCTTTCAATCTTTGGAGTAATTCTTCTCCTTGTGGTGTTAGCACTGTCACATTTGGACTAATACTAAGTTGATGCAGAAATTCTTCTAGTTTTTCGTCAACTTGATAGTTCTTATAAAGAGAAGGGAAAAATGCTTAATTTATAAGAGATGAGATTTCTCGGTTGAAACACAAAACCAAATTACCTGGCGATAATTTCTTATTTCTGAAAAATTCATCATTTGAATAACATTGTGACCTATTCGAATTTGACGATGTTGTTCGAAACCCAATGCATGATAGAGACTTTGGTTCTTGTGGCAGTGACTGCAAGAAAAATGTCAAAACTTATTACTAAAAATTAAGAAACAGATTGGCATTCTTAATAAGTGTACTTTTTCTTTATGATCTTACCGAAGCATATGTATGATATCCAGTCTTTCTCCAGCAGAGGGATGATTTATTTCTTGATCTTGAATCAATTCTATTAACTTTAACAATTTATAACATTAATCAAAAACTCTCAGCTGCTGTTACAATGAAAAGAACATAATTACTTACCTGTCGTAACTGTGGATTTGAAGAATTCGACACTAGATCACAAATGACTTTCTCAGTAGTCCCGCCAACCAAAAACAATGCCGTCATGGCAATCAGTAACAGAAACGAGAACAAGAAAAGAAGTCCAACACCACTATCAAGAAAATAATTATTGCATTATCAAAACTAACTAAAAGTTTCAAATTTAAATTAAAATATACTCACAGTAATAAGAAATCTGCTCCCGCTCCTTTATTACATGTATTATCAGAGTATATATTTCCAGGTTGTTGGCCACAGGTACCGCATATTAATCCGAATGTAAAACACATAACAATAGATAACATTCCGCAACAGAAACCGATGCATGCATACCACCTAAATACAACTTCTGTTAAGATTATTGTAATAAAAAAGTAACTGCCATTTCAATATTCTTACCGATATTTAGAATATTCTTTTACGAGTGGCTCATATTTTACTATATAACTTTCTGCCTGATTCAACTGAGGGAATCTCAGCATCAAAGTTATGTTGTCTGCAGCCGTAGATAATTCCGAACCCACAAGACTTATCTTGTGCTTGATATCTATCCCAAAACAAAACATGTTATTAACATTTCTGTATATATAGGTCTAAGTCTTAACTAAATTTTACTGTTTTGATATTTTTAAGGATGACATCACTTACCTGGTATAGTCTTATTGACAGCTTTTTGTATTGTATCACTTAATTTATCAAATGCTATTTTTCCCTAGAATAAATCATTGCTTAGATTAAGATTTTTGAAAATATAGCTTAGAAAAGATCATTTCTAGCAATGGAACTTACTTCTTTAATTTCCGTTTCAATGTTCTGATTCAAAAGGGTTGAAATATTATGGAAAACATATGATAAATTTGGAAACTGAAATATTTCATGGAATTAATATCGATTATTGAAAGGCTAAATAAGATAAGAAAGTCACTTACTTTGTAAACGTTTGTAGCCACAGAAAAGGCACTTGTGTTATATTGCTTAATTTGTTCTTGACAACTATCACTAGTGCAACGTTTTTGTATTTCGATGAGTTGTTCTTTAATGTCTGTCAGATGAGTCTGCAGCTGATTTGATGTTTTATACAGCTGTTCCGTATATTGAACTGCTTTCTTTAAACGGTTTTGAACCTGTCCAAGTCCTAGAAATTTAATAATGATTTCAATTAAAATCGCCAATGATATATTTCAAATTAAAAATATATAGAAGAAACTAACATGTCATATCCAATCATCAGAAATATCCTCTAACAAGTACATCTCTAATAAAAGGTTATCTCTATAAAGAACTGTTTGTTTCTGGCAATTGGACAAGACGGAAATGCAAAGACATTTTAGTTTCTTCTATATATTTTTAATGTTAATAATAGTTATATATAAATGACTCAATAAACAAATTTTTGATTACAACCAGATGATCTGCCAAATTATCAGGTTACAATTAGGCTAAGTTGATAATTAGATACAAAGTAATTTGTCTAGAGATAGGCAGTTAAGTCGCCATCTTGCAATAGTTTTAATAATTATAATAAACTAATGATGGTTAATAAAATATAATTAATTGTTGCTTTCATTAAATGGCATTCATAATTGTTACTTACGAGAAACAATTTCTGTCAAATTATTGACCGCTGCAGCTTGCGTTACTTCCCCTAATCTATCTTTCACAGTCTCTCCACTTTCTAAAAAGTAATAAATTATGTTAAAACTAAATAATTTTAAACGGAAATTTTAATGAATCTAGTAACAAATAACATACTATCAAGGGTTTCACCCAATTTCATTTGTAACTGTTGAAAATTTTTCTTTAACAAATGATTGATTTCCTAAAATATAACAATTTAACTGATTAGACTCTAACAAATCTTTAACATGAATGTCATTAAACTGATCTCATCGTTACCGATTTTGTATTATTAAGATACAGATTAACATCTCCGATATTATCTTTTAGAGTCCAAGGAAGAGAATTTACACCATGTTCAATGTATTCGTTTGTCACAAAAGCACATACCACGCCAAACCTAAAAAATATATGAGTTAAATATATTAAAAATTTTGACTGGTGGAAGGAGACATTTGCGAACATAAAACTTACATCATGGCCAATAATATTAAAAACATAACGGTTCCCCAGACGATGCGACGACACGAATCTCTACGTTGTTCCGGAACATTTTTTTTACTTCCACATTTTCCTGCACAACGACAGCAACAAAACAACAGTCCGCTGATGGGTAAAATTATGGCTAAAACCAGTCCGATAACAGCAATAAGCAACATTCCCAAGAAATGGCTAAAAAGCTGAAAATGCAAACAAAGCATTAGTATAATTAAGGAGCAAAACTAAGTAACTATATGAGTAATAAGTCAAATTCTTACTTCTCCTCTGTTTTTATCAATAACTTTCAAGGGAGTTTTGAATATTTCATTGGTGACAATGACTAGAGTATAAAGTTGTTTTTTATGTAAAAATATGAAAAAAAAAAAAAAATAGTACACTCACCAGGAGGTAGTCCGTCCTTCTGTATTAAATCCAGAAACATGTTTGTGATTGTGTATAGATGTTCCATTCCACGTGGATCAAACGAATGAGATTCCTGATACTCTGGCACTATCATAGCATGGCTGAAGTGAAGCATTGTACTAGATTCATTGGCATATTGACCGGACGTCAATGCTAATGGCAGAAGGACAGCCCAGTGAATATATAAATGGGTATACATTTTGTTCATGTTTGGCTAAAATTAACTATTTGATGCAGAGGAATAACTTATCTTCTATCTCCAATCCATGTCATTCTAAAAAGTAAAAGATAAACATTCAAAAAATGATTTTTTTGAAGAGGAAACAATGTAAACACGGTTTTAGTTAATGCTAAAATGCATCAGAAATGTCGGATTTTGGAATCGGACAGTCATTAAACTGTTTACAGATTAATTTGATATTAATGATAAGTGGCATTACAACCTTATGGCAATTTTATCAATCAAAACGGTGTATTTTTTTCTCAGAGAATAAAAATGTAAGAAACAATCGACTTGGAACCTATTACAAATATACATATTACCATAATTTAATCACTTATTACTTTTTATAGAGCAAAGAGATGTTCTGCATGATGATAGGAAGAAAAATACATCCACATTTTTATCATCGGATAAAAAAAAAAGTTGATATTACAAGCAAAAACAAGTCAAAACGAGGAAGTAGACTGCTCCATTTATTCAGTAAAGATAACAATTACCTGTAAGCAATAACACGATTTCACAAAAAAATGCCGACTGCCAAAGAGACTTGTCATCTCACATAATGCAAAACACAAAAATAACAAATATTAAGAAATTTGGTAACCGTTTAACAAAGTTAAAATGCAAGATATAAATAATAATTACCATTCTAAATGTAATTCCAAGTTTAATCTGACCTAGATTTTTATTTTTTCTGTGTGTTTTAATCCAAAACAACTAGTTCGGAAAGAAAAAATTTACATTCTGAAGAGAAAAATATCGAATGATGATGCATAGTTTTTCTTGGTAGAGAGGATATTGAGATTATCACATCTCTTCCGAGTAATCTTTCCCGCACTGTATGAAACTGGTTTCCCGTTACAATATAACAAGTAGCTGCAAACAGAATAATCTAAGATCTGATCACAAACAAATAATTATGATTAATTATGCTAATTAATGTATTTATTTACATTAAGTTGCTTTATGAATGCTAAGCGAGCTTAGTATCAAAATAATTAACAATAAACTTAGCCAATCAAGAATACATCAGGTAACTTCTTAAATTAAAATAATTTTGGAAAACAAAAATATTGGCCTTTGTGAAATATAATTTTTATATTTTAAGTAATTTCTATATATTTTACCAGGAAAAAATCAGTTAAATAATCGATATCAGTTAAGTTTTTGCAGAAAACAGCAAATATAATTCAGTTTCCTGACTAACAGGAAGTAGAAAAGGAAAATGTCAATGGTTCTCGGATTCCTGAATTCCTGTTGTTTATTTGGTGCCAAATACTAACATTTAAGGTTTCCATTTTAATTTACAAATATTTAATGAGGGTAAAATTTTAAATTACATAATGTTCTTGTATAGAATGAGTACTGTCGCAAACAACTCATACAAACAACATCTGTCATAATTGTTCCTCCGTGTGATTGAACAACTACAAAAACAAATCATGACATTGATCTTATCTGAGTTTTTAAGCTTTAAAATTATAAATAAGCAAAGAAAAAAATTACTTGTTAATAAATTAGTTTATATGAAATAATTTTAATTAAAAGGTAATAAATAAAAGGTACAAAAAAAAACAAAGAAAGTCATTAAAAAAACAATTGTAATAACTCCAGCTATGAAGAAAGGAAGATAATCTGGTTGCATTCTTGGTAGTAACATCCGAAAAATTAATCTTCTTGGTCAATTTGACAATTATATATTATGGTTCATTCTTGCGCGAAGTAATTACCTATCTATTTTTCATCCAGGAAATTATGCTATAAGTAGGAATAGCTATGCAAAATGGTAATTACCTTTTGGATTTTTACCGGGAAACATTTCCAATCTTTCGAGTGCGAAAAATTTAATTAATGATAAGCAAAAAGGAGAGGCAAAATTTCTGGGAATTAATTTTAAAGCTCACGCTTCCGACTGCAATTGCAATAGTCTGTCATGCTGCGATAACTTACGGTTTCTATGTGGCCGAAGGTCGGATCGTTATCTAAAAACGTTGTGTTTCCTCGGATCACTGAATGCATGCTTGAGCATTGCATAAATAGACCAATTCGCCCAGAAAAAAGAATTTCATCTCTTCTCCACTGGTGCACGACTGAGGAACATCAAACGAGTTTCTTTTGAAAAATAAAGGTTAAAAATAAAATAACAAAGATTCTTCCTAATAAGCAGTTAATTTTAAACATTATAAGAAAAAAATGCCGTCGATCTAATCTATGAAAATTTATTATTTGAGTTTTTAGGATATGAATAAACTCGACATCTTAAATCAACTGATATGTCAAGAAATACCAAACAATGAAAAACATCCATATCCCACTTCCTTAATGCGACATAACCTTTACCATAATTACATTTTTACACCTTATGAAAACTAATTACATGGAAATAAGTTATAATCCACTGCTATCCTGTATAAACCTCCTTATTTAAATTATTGCTGCTTAATTATGAAAATTTAACAGAGGAAACTTACTTAGAGTAAGAAATCAACTGCTTTTGGACTAACAAAAATCACCCTTTAGGAGAATTTACCACTAAAAAACTATCTTTAGAAGAAACTTATAACTTCTTAGAACTGTTTTTTTTGTATTAACTTCCCTGCAGATAGATGTAGTCAGCTGAAATGTATTTGTGAAGTTGCTACACAGTATTGTTTTCTTACTCAAATAAAGTACATAGATTCATATAAACTCAGAATTTTTAAAAATTATTTCATAGTAAATTAATTTTAGAAATTCCATATAAAATAAATGAATAAAATTAGCCTTTTATCCATTTATTACGAATAAATGGAACAATTAAGAATAAGTCAATGTTAATGAGACCGTAATAAAAATTAATCTATAACTTCTATGCAATTGTCCTTGTTACGCCAATCGAAAAAGAAAAAAAAAAGTGTCTGAATCCAAGCAGAAAGTAAATTATTTTTGCCTCCTACCGTAAACAATTACAATATTTATTGTGCAAAATATTATGGTGCGTAACACTCCGAAGTGACCTTTGATTAACGACGAACAACAGGAAGAACGCACATTTTTGTATTATTCGTAAATATTTTTATACATAAATAATGACAATGGAGGAAGGAAGTAAAAATTTTTAACATTTCAGGTTTTGCAGCATCAACATTGTTGTCGACAAGGTTCAGACAATGAGTTTTGTCTAAAAAAAGAAAAAAAAAAAAAAACAGGATTTTTACTCCAGCAACTAAGAAAACGGTTCCTAAAAGTAATTATCGTATCAAATTATATTTGCCGCACGACCACCGACTTGTGTTTTCTCCTAATTTTTAAACAAGTTTTTAATTATTGCACATTAAATAGGTTAAGTGATAGAAGTAGAATTATATGGCAAAAAAATAATAAATTATTTAAATTTTATTAGACCAACTTACAAGATTGCTCTAGAAAATTATTAATCTAATTTTAATTACTAGCTTCCTATTCTTTAAGTCATTATTAAGTTTAATTTAATTTAAAAGAAAATTACTTTCCCGAATGTTGGAGAAGTATTTTAACATTCCACATCTGTTAGCTATCAAAAAGTTTAGACTTCAACTTGAGTCAAGGTCTAGGTGTTTCCTGAAATCAGAACCTGCCCTATAAATATGATGATGAATCACATTCCACCGTTCTGGTTATTTTTAGCATTTAAGGAGGAACCAAACATTGAAAATTGTTCCGTACCATACTTAAAAACAGGAAGAAAACACCTGAAGCAGCAAAATAATAACTGAAACAATACAAATTTCATAAGTTAAGTGAGAATGGCAAAGTTATCTGTAGTTAGTTATGTGATGTATTATCTCTTCCTGTTATTTAAGAGATAATACATTGCAAACTGAACAAGAATCTAGTTTATGAATGGAAGAGACATTTCCTAAAGGCTATTCATTGCATACAAAGCAAAAGAATGTTACGTATAGAGATGCTGGGAAAAATATCGGAAATATCCAACTAGAGGTAATTCCCGTATACAAAGTTCATTCAGAGATCAAATAACAGTTTGATTATTAGAGAGCAAAGTCAAAGGAGCAGAAATAAAGTTATTTCTATAATAAATTTACATATTTTTTCATTCAGTAAGAAGGGTGTATGATATCTCTGTACGTAAAAGGTATTCAATTCTTTAAATTTATACAAAGCCATTTAATTTTCCAATAAAGTACATCTAGACATTGATGAGATTTCCCAGTAAACGAATTTTAAAGCAGAATGGGACGACGGAATAAACAGGAGCCGTTAACATCACACAAGAGACGACGAAGTGCAGTCGATGCCTCCACGGAGCAGCTGATTGTATAATTTCATCCGAACCGAACAGACGATAGAAAAAATTAAATATTCAATTAAAACGTGAGCACAAAGCGTCAAACAAGTAAGAAAATCCGAAACGACTCGACCATCTGAAGCCAAAAGGCAAGCCAGGCGAACCCGCTCGGAGTATCCAATTACAATTTTCACATTAACATATTAATAAGTGTCTTGACTGACAGTTTACGTATTAAATGAACAATTGAAGAAACACAGCAAGTTTGAGGTTTATAATTGCAATAATTGGCCAGAAAACAAATCAGGGTGGTGTTTATACGTATCACGTGTGTGTGTTGAAGGTATTTTAAATGAAATGAACACAAAACAAGGTGTTTTTAACAGTAAACGGTATAAGAGACACAGTCAAAACCCGAAATTCATTAAAATCTTAACATTTCCCGCAAAAAACGGTGCCAAAGTTCGTCTTAGAACGTAGAAAACCCTTTAATTAGCGGGAAAATTAATAATTTCCGTTCGTAAATCGTGATTAAACGTCTTCGTTGAGGAATCCGGGATGACGTTTGTTTACACAAAGATTACTTCGATTTAAGCTCTTAAAAATTGTTTATTACTCACCATTTTGATCCTACGAGATTCTGTGGAGCGTCATAATGAAATTTGGCTAATAATATCCGAGAATTTCTTAGGATATTTTTTCCCCCTACGACAACAACAACACCCTACAAGTTTCTAATCGTAGGTCATCGTCGACATCCGGTAACGACGCCACCTATCATTCAGAAATGTTTCCTGCGTAGTTAGACACCTGGAATATAGAGATGTTTTCTAAATAATTAAATTATTTTAATCGATAATTTAAACGTAATTAAATTTATATATTTTAATTATTTATATTTATATTTTTAAAAATATAATTATTTAGTTTTAAATATTTTTATACTGTTAAACTTACCTATGATTGGGTTTATTCTTTCAGGATGAATATGAAAAATGTTGAATCAAGTAAATAACTATTATTAAAATATAATAAAGTGTTTAATTGAGTTAATTATGTTAATGAAATATCTTTATATTCTTTGTGGTCAGAGCGGTCAACAGTTCTGGGGAACCCGGGATCGATTTCGGACAAACATCTCCAAGCATTATTCGGATGGTTTGACCCGAAATGTAGGGCTTTATCCCTCACTACCCGACCGCCCCTTTATGAACTGACCGAACCCATAATGGGCTTGCTAAAAGAGGTATTCTTAGTGCCCACGGGGTAGAAAGAGTTTTAAAAATGCCCGTTGGAGGGGCACACACTCAAGACCAACTATATATGTGTTTAGTGATTTTATCCATTCGGAAAAAAAAATAAAAAAATAGGGGTTCGGATAGTCGATGTTCTACTGCATTGTAGTGTCTCAAAATAAGAACGGAGTCGATGTTTGTTATTCCACTTACGCGAACGAAAATAGTTCCGCGTTTATTACAATAAAACATAATTTAGCGCATAATGTATATTTAAAACCTTATAATTTTCTAATAGCTGATCTATTTGAATTTTTTGACATTTATAAGATTATAAAATAACATTAAACATCATATAATTACATTATATTTATACAGTCGACCCCTCTATAGCACGGTATTTACGTTCCGTTCTTTATAAAATTGATGTTCTACGAGTCTTTAAATACATGAACCAATCACAACTCGGCACGTATGCAGTTTACGGACTAAGGCTGTTTGAAAGGTTTCTTCCATAAAATTAATTGATTCTAGACTAATTCGACTCAACATTTCCAAAATACGTATAATTTGTTGGGAATAATCCATATAAACTATGCTATAAACAAAAAATTGTAAGATTACCTACCGAGTGTGCACCGTTCGACGACGCCATTGCTTAAGCTTGTTTTCGTCGTGGAGTGGTGCATCCACGATGAAAGTTTACCGAATTATACGAGTTTTTTAGCATGTTTGTACGAATACTGTCGCAATTTTTTCGCCGTCATATAGGAATCCGAACTATATGAACCCGTTTTATAGGGGGAATCTACTGCACAATGTACTTTCGAACAAAAAAAAGTACTCGACATATGTAAATTTAATTTTTATAAATTTATGTATTTGAAAAACGAGACTTTTTTAACTTAAACATTTTAAATCATTAATGTTTGATGTGCATTTGACGTTCGAAAGTAACGATATCTTTCGAATTTCTTATTGTTGGTCGCCCTCTTGAAGCGGAGATTTTCCAGGAAGTTGTGCGTTTCTCTCTCTCACTTTTAATATTTTTCGGAATAATTTTGATTTCAGAAACTCCAGAAATGTAAGTAAAAAATTATTTTTGATTTTTAAGAAAGAAAAATGGAATAACTCTCAACAGAATGCTGAATTGAAACGTTAAAATTTTCAGATTTAAATTTTCGTTTAAAATGTGAAATTTTTTTTGTGTGTGTGTTTTTTGCAATTCACGTGTTGCAATTCACGTGCAACACGTGTCAAAAACTTAAGGACGAACACAATTTATTGCTCTGAGAGAGGAGTAGACCAAGTTACTCCAAAAACACTTGAATCGCATGGTGACGAGTTTGCCACGATAAATATGTCCAACTCGAACATATTCCGTATTGACAAGCTTCTCTATCTGGCTATTGATAAGTACTTTTATCCATTCTCCACCTACTCTCAACTGCTGTGTGTATCTTTTTTAACAAAGACTTACTTTTATTACTTTTATCTGTAAAATCTACGTTGTATATTACCATTGTCTGCATTTGTATCTTTAAAGCTGAAACGAAGGTCAGGGTATTGTAACTCAGTGGTCCCCAACCCCCGGGCCGCGGACCGGTACCGGTCTGTGGATTAAATGGTACCGGACCGCCCAAGGAACATTAAATTACTGGTATTTCCATTTTATTTACTATGGTGTATTTCTCCCGGGTTTGTGCGACTTTTAATGGACGACGGAACAACGGAATAAATTGGACATAAGAAACACGCTTCGGGTGTCATTGTCTCCTATTACCCCCAGATGGAACCGTCTTGTTGCAAAAAAACAAGTTCAGGGTTCTCATTGATTTAGTGTTCTAGTGAGTTAAAATGTTAAATCGCATTATATTCATTTTTTGGTGTAACTGTATTTTATTTTGAAGGCATGTTTAAATACAATTAAATTAAAATTATTAAATTAAATCAATCTAAAATATAAACGATCAACGTCCCCCTCAGTGGGCCGCGGTAAAATATCAAACGTTGACCAGTCCGCAGCGATAAAAAGGTTGGGGACCGCTGTAACTGGCAAAGTAATTGCACGCTAAGCTGACGTTATGAATTCGATTCCCGCTTCAGATATAGAATACAGAAGAACGCCGATTATCTGAAAAATCGATTAACCGAAATTAACTTCAGAAAACACAAATTACAAAATTTTAATTACTAACGACTGTAAACAATGTTTTTAAGATCAGTTTTCTTCCTAGCTATTTTGTTATTACAGATTAAACGCCTTTAATTAATCTGGTGTTCGGCAACTCCCATGGTCCTGCACGTTTTGAATCTGCCTTCACTAGTTGTATCTCTTTATTTAATTCAAAGAAAAGTACTAAAAGCAAGCTTTGTTGCAGCAATGGATAAAGAAGATCGCTAGTAATACTGCCAGGACTCATTCTAACGTCGAAATCCATTTTACTGCCCTATTTAACCTCGATGTACACGTACAGTACAGTACCTGATGACAATGCTTTGAAGACACTGCTGGTACAGCTTCAGGTTTGAGTTTCGCGACGTGACACGTAGACGATCTGCCAAGAAGAGATGACATCCGAGAGGACTTTTTACGGGAAACTGGCTCCTATTTAGGTATTACAAACGAAAAGAAGACCCGTAAAACACTAACACGTGGGCAACCCGTTGGAGTGGCGCGAACCAGTTATGTAAGGAATCTCAAAGATCGATTTCTGTAGTCTAGCATTTTTTTGTAATTCTGCAATGGGCAGGTGCTAAAATTGCCGGATTAAGGATTAGCGTGTATTACTTTTCCTATAATACATTTTTATTTTGAATTCAAAGTTTCATCAGTACAGAGTAACCTGCAGCTTGACTTTAATAAATTAGACAATTTTTTCTTTATTTCTAATCATTGTATGTATCATATTTCTATATCTTAATCTTTTTTTACTATTTCATTAAAATTAAAATGAAATAGTGAAATAAGTTATCCGGATGGTCCGGTTCCAGGTTATTTCGATTATTCGATTGGCATTCTGTTGTATCGTTTCTCGTTGCTTTGAGAGTGTAGCGAAATGACGTCACAAGTAGTATTGGCCATAAAGCGAACACACTGAAAGTGTGTTCGCTGTAAAGCGCTTCTCGAACGCTGCATAAAGAAACGCGGGGTTTCTAGGTTAACGAGATAGCCCGGGACACCCCCTACTGGGCGTTCTAGCAGCAGCGGTGTCATTCGGTGATATAAATAATAAATTC
>NW_019384706.1:500794-507609 GCF_000671375.1 Centruroides sculpturatus | reverse complement strand
TGGCTCCTATTTAGGTTAGTGCCCACGGGGTAGAAAGAGTTTTAAAAATGCCCGTTGGAGGGGCACACACTCAAGACCAACTATATATGTGTTTAGTGATTTTATCCATTCGGAAAAAAAAATAAAAAAATAGGGGTTCGGATAGTCGATGTTCTACTGCATTGTAGTGTCTCAAAATAAGAACGGAGTCGATGTTTGTTATTCCACTTACGCGAACGAAAATAGTTCCGCGTTTATTACAATAAAACATAATTTAGCGCATAATGTATATTTAAAACCTTATAATTTTCTAATAGCTGATCTATTTGAATTTTTTGACATTTATAAGATTATAAAATAACATTAAACATCATATAATTACATTATATTTATACAGTCGACCCCTCTATAGCACGGTATTTACGTTCCGTTCTTTATAAAATTGATGTTCTACGAGTCTTTAAATACATGAACCAATCACAACTCGGCACGTATGCAGTTTACGGACTAAGGCTGTTTGAAAGGTTTCTTCCATAAAATTAATTGATTCTAGACTAATTCGACTCAACATTTCCAAAATACGTATAATTTGTTGGGAATAATCCATATAAACTATGCTATAAACAAAAAATTGTAAGATTACCTACCGAGTGTGCACCGTTCGACGACGCCATTGCTTAAGCTTGTTTTCGTCGTGGAGTGGTGCATCCACGATGAAAGTTTACCGAATTATACGAGTTTTTTAGCATGTTTGTACGAATACTGTCGCAATTTTTTCGCCGTCATATAGGAATCCGAACTATATGAACCCGTTTTATAGGGGGAATCTACTGCACAATGTACTTTCGAACAAAAAAAAGTACTCGACATCTGTAAATTTAATTTTTATAAATTTATGTATTTGAAAAACGAGACTTTTTTAACTTAAACATTTTAAATCATTAATGTTTGATGTGCATTTGACGTTCGAAAGTAACGATATCTTTCGAATTTCTTATTGTTGGTCGCCCTCTTGAAGCGGAGATTTTCCAGGAAGTTGTGCGTTTCTCTCTCTCACTTTTAATATTTTTCGGAATAATTTTGATTTCAGAAACTCCAGAAATGTAAGTAAAAAATTATTTTTGATTTTTAAGAAAGAAAAATGGAATAACTCTCAACAGAATGCTGAATTGAAACGTTAAAATTTTCAGATTTAAATTTTCGTTTAAAATGTGAAATTTTTTTTGTGTGTGTGTTTTTTGCAATTCACGTGTTGCAATTCACGTGCAACACGTGTCAAAAACTTAAGGACGAACACAATTTATTGCTCTGAGAGAGGAGTAGACCAAGTTACTCCAAAAACACTTGAATCGCATGGTGACGAGTTTGCCACGATAAATATGTCCAACTCGAACATATTCCGTATTGACAAGCTTCTCTATCTGGCTATTGATAAGTACTTTTATCCATTCTCCACCTACTCTCAACTGCTGTGTGTATCTTTTTTAACAAAGACTTACTTTTATTACTTTTATCTGTAAAATCTACGTTGTATATTACCATTGTCTGCATTTGTATCTTTAAAGCTGAAACGAAGGTCAGGGTATTGTAACTCAGTGGTCCCCAACCCCCGGGCCGCGGACCGGTACCGGTCTGTGGATTAAATGGTACCGGACCGCCCAAGGAACATTAAATTACTGGTATTTCCATTTTATTTACTATGGTGTATTTCTCCCGGGTTTGTGCGACTTTTAATGGACGACGGAACAACGGAATAAATTGGACATAAGAAACACGCTTCGGGTGTCATTGTCTCCTATTACCCCCAGATGGAACCGTCTTGTTGCAAAAAAACAAGTTCAGGGTTCTCATTGATTTAGTGTTCTAGTGAGTTAAAATGTTAAATCGCATTACATTCATTTTTTGGTGTAACTGTATTTTATTTTGAAGGCATGTTTAAATACAATTAAATTAAAATTATTAAATTAAATCAATCTAAAATATAAACGATCAACGTCCCCCTCAGTGGGCCGCGGTAAAATATCAAACGTTGACCAGTCCGCAGCGATAAAAAGGTTGGGGACCGCTGTAACTGGCAAAGTAATTGCACGCTAAGCTGACGTTATGAATTCGATTCCCGCTTCAGATATAGAATACAGAAGAACGCCGATTATCTGAAAAATCGATTAACCGAAATTAACTTCAGAAAACACAAATTACAAAATTTTAATTACTAACGACTGTAAACAATGTTTTTAAGATCAGTTTTCTTCCTAGCTATTTTGTTATTACAGATTAAACGCCTTTAATTAATCTGGTGTTCGGCAACTCCCATGGTCCTGCACGTTTTGAATCTGCCTTCACTAGTTGTATCTCTTTATTTAATTCAAAGAAAAGTACTAAAAGCAAGCTTTGTTGCAGCAATGGATAAAGAAGATCGCTAGTAATACTGCCAGGACTCATTCTAACGTCGAAATCCATTTTACTGCCCTATTTAACCTCGATGTACACGTACAGTACAGTACCTGATGACAATGCTTTGAAGACACTGCTGGTACAGCTTCAGGTTTGAGTTTCGCGACGTGACACGTAGACGATCTGCCAAGAAGAGATGACATCCGAGAGGACTTTTTACGGGAAACTGGCTCCTATTTAGGTATTACAAACGAAAAGAAGACCCGAAAAACACTAACACGTGGGCAACCCGTTGGAGTGGCGCGAACCAGTTATGTAAGGAATCTCAAAGATCGATTTCTGTAGTCTAGCATTTTTTTGTAATTCTGCAATGGGCAGGTGCTAAAATTGCCGGATTAAGGATTAGCGTGTATTACTTTTCCTATAATACATTTTTATTTTGAATTCAAAGTTTCATCAGTACAGAGTAACCTGCAGCTTGACTTTAATAAATTAGACAATTTTTTCTTTATTTCTAATCATTGTATGTATCATATTTCTATATCTTAATCTTTTTTTACTATTTCATTAAAATTAAAATGAAATAGTAAAATAAGTTATCCGGATGGTCCAGTTCCAGGTTATTTCGATTATTCGATTGGCATTCTGTTGTATCGTTTCTCGTTGCTTTGAGAGTGTAGCGAAATGACGTCACAAGTAGTATTGGCCATAAAGCGAACACACTGAAAGTGTGTTCGCTGTAAAGCGCTTCTCGAACGCTGCATAAAGAAACGCGGGGTTTCTAGGTTAACGAGATAGCCCGGGACACCCCCTACTGGGCGTTCTAGCAGCAGCGGTGTCACTCGGTGGTATAAATAATAAATTTCTATTACAAATTAAAATAAAAATAATAATATATATCGTTAATAAATAAATTATACTATTAATTTAAATAATAGCAGATAATCATCGCTAGGGACGCCCCTTAGTGCGCGTTCTAGACATGCCGTGACAGATATACAAACAGTGGCGTCAATGGCTTACATATATAGATTCCATATCCATATACGTAAGCCATTGACGCCACTGCTGCTCATATAGGACATGACTCCGAGTGAACGTGATATGGACGCATGCGTACGATTAGCCGGCCGTTTCATGGAATGGTCATACGCGCGCGAGGAAAGGGAGATTTTTTTAAGGGAAACTGGCCTCTATTCAGGCGTTATAGACTCGGAGAAAACCCGGAAAACGCTATGTGGCCAGCCCGTCCAAAGTGAGAAGCGGACCTACGACCGAACTCCCAGTATTCAAAATTAATTGCACTTTAATTATTAAATTTAATACAAGATGGCGACGTAATCACTTATCTTTAGACAAATTACTTGGCGTTTGTATATTTAATTAGCCCAACTGTAGCCCGATAATAAATTCTGTTTGATTTTCTGATTATTAGTATAATTCGGGATTGGTTTGTGATATGATTATATTGAAAGATTTTTTTCTCCAAGTTGGTCTGTATCATCTAATCTCTATGAAACAGTTATGATAAAGTTATTATTATTTTTTTTTTGTAAAGAATGATGTAATAATCAGATACTTATATAATCTATATACAGTGGGTGATCGGTTAACGAACAAATCGGATAACAAAACTTTCGCGAAAGATTTTTATGATCGGACAACGAACGCATGTTCGGATAATGAACACTTGACTGAACAAACACAAGAAGGAGCGACGTAAAATAACGAATACCGATTGGTCTTCCTTTGTTTTCAGGGCAACAATTCGAAACTTTTCGGAGAGTGGAAGACGTCGACATCGATGTTCTACCCAGTATATACTGATCGGATATTATTTCCCCGAACTTTGAAACACTCCCTTGTAATTCCAACCCTTGTAATATTTCTGACAGAAACAATTCTTTTACGTTTTCTTCTGAAAATGCGGATTTATGCCGATATCTGCTATTAAAGATCTTTTGAAGAAGTGGGAGGATGTCAGAACAACGGTTTTGAAATGGCATCCAAACCAGGTTGAGGTTAATAGGTTTAGGGATATCTACAATTACAATGCTATTAATTACTTCTGAAAAATCATGAAGAAGACAGAAAAGCAATCGACATTGGACAAATTCTTTAACCCCACAAACGAAAAAAAGCATGACTAATAAAAATGCAAGACGGTGTATATATGTATTTTTATTATTACATATGAATAAACGTAGTAAGAAAGTATATATTTTTTATTTTTGGGGAGTCTCCAGAACGAATTAATCAAATTCCCATAGAAACCTATGGTAAATCGATAATCGGTTAACGAACAATTCGGATAGCGAACAAAGTCTTGGAACGGATTATGTTCGTTAACCGATCACCCACTGTATATAAAATTGCTTGTCCTGACTGAATGACTCACTCACTGATTCATCATCGCCCAGAGCAAACCGCTGAACCTAAAGAAGTAAAGTTTGGTACACAGCTAGGGTACGTCATGAAAACGCACACTAAAAAGGGATTTTTCGAAATTCCCCCGCGGAGGGAGAGGGAGAAAATTTAGTCTTCATTGATTACTTAGGCGTATTAAATTAATAACATTTCAGGCATTGTTATAAATATTTTTATCTATTTCGATTTTAAAGATGTTCGAACCGTTTTAAATTCGAATTTGTTATTGTATATTGGTTCGATTATAGAACGATTGTAAACGTTCCAGAAATTTGATCAAATTGAAAAGAGTTCGTTTGACTCGGCAATTCTCATCATTCTCAGCAGTAGGTGTTATATAACAATTACTATGGTTGTTGAAATATTGAATATAAATGGGGGTTTGCTTGCAAAATTCTCGCGGGCGAAGTCGGGGGTAACAGCTAGTTAAAATATATTTTAAAACTGACATAAACAGTTTTTTTTAAATTTTTTCAGTGCCTTCATGAAATGAATACAATCCATTTATCTTTTTCCAATTCCCGCGTAGAGAGAAGAAGATAATCCCTTTTCCCCAGCCCTAATATCAGCGTAGGACGAAGACACTTCAACCGGAAGCGAATACAGTCCACTCCTACTTTCCCAATGCCTGTGTTGAGCGAAGATAATCCCTTTTCTCCTTTTCTAATGCCCGTGTAGGACAAAGACACGCGTGTTATTTTCAAAAATATTCATGCTCGATGAGACACGGATATGCCGGACCCTATCTCTCATATGATCTTGCTTTGTGGATCTTACCATACTTGCATGATAGGTGTGATGTAGTGTCTCAGTGTCTTTGTGGAGACAAAATTTCAAAAATTATGGTGTTATTGTTCAAGAATTTGAAAAACTTGTAAACCTATGAATACCTACTGTCTGTCCTTCCTTATTTTCGAGAACGTAGTTCGATAGATGAAATTCAAGATAGACATGGAAAGATCAGGGGGAAGGAGGCCCGGATTAACTTTCTGATGCGATTAACTACAGTAGAGCGTCGTTTATCCGAATCAATTGGGGGACTGAGGTTGTTCGGATAACTTATTTTTCGGATAACCGATTATGTACGAAAAAATATATTAACCTATCCCGTGTTGAAATTTTTCTCCGTTGCGTGTCGCTTCGCGTTGAATTTTCGTCGATGTTAAGCCTAACGTATACTTTTTAAAATAATAATCGTGGCTATTGTATAGTTAAAAATTATTTCTTTATTTCTTACAAACAAAATAAATATATTGAAAAATATAAAACCAAAAACTATATACTTTAGAAGATGATCTAGTATCAAAAACGTTCGGTTCGGCACGACACACAATCCTCAGAAAAACACCTTACAAAAGTGCTAGTGCTGCCAGCTACAAAACACACACCAACAAAAAAATATATTAGAGTAGCCCAAGATATAGCCAAAGATTGCAGCGCCACAGCACTAGCGAAAATTTAAATTTGCCGACTGGAATTTTTTCGAATAACCGACTTTCGGATATACGACGCTCTACTGTATATGCGAACTTTCGGTTCAAACCGGAAGTCGCATTATTTCAATTCAAAATTTTTCCTCGAAAGGAGTTAGATGACTGGCACGACTCTATTACTAACAGGAAAAGTATGATGTAGCCTACAGAGGCAAGCCACTACTAATTTCGGGTGAAAAGCATATATTTTAAATTAAAATTATCATTAGAAACTGCTCATATTGCACATATAAATATCTCTCCATGTCTAATTTATTCCATATTTTATCTTTTTTATTTGTGTCGGGTTAATGTTCTAGCTTTCTTTATTATTTTAATTAATTATGAAGTATAGTTTATCAATTTATACAGTTTCGAGTGATGCTCAGGAAACTTCTTATTATTGGATTAAGGATTAATGGGATAAGGCAATTCAATATGAGAGCGATTTGCCGAGGAGAAATGTCTCCTGAGAGGACTTTCAAGCGAAGAAAACTTGGAAAACTACATATTGGTGAGGAGCAAACCCGCGGCCAAGAATTC
>NW_019384706.1:491031-497200 GCF_000671375.1 Centruroides sculpturatus | reverse complement strand
CCGATTGGTTTCTCCTTTGTCTCCAGGTGCAAGACGAAACTTTTTCGGGTCGCGGGAAAGGTCCGATTCGAGGTGTCCATCTGATACCTCTTTGTCGACTCTGTTCGAGGACTGTTTATAAAATAATAACACCTGCACTCATAACTCAGGCCGTTATTTACCATTTTTGACGTCTAAGAATTTAACGATCATTTTCACCTATCACCTATCAAAAATTCCTCTATTTTTTGTTCGAAAAGGTTTATTTCGGCCAACATTTTATAGACACGCGAGTCAAAGATCTACCTGTTTATGAGCGCTCGTGTTAGAGTTTGTCTTCCGCTAAGACCTTAACAGATAGTTGACACATACTCGAACCGTCCCGAGTCTCGTTGTTTACATCTCGTGTCGCGCAAGAATTTCACGGTTTACTCGAGTTCGAACCTCGTCTGGGAACTCACAGTGGATCACTCACTTATTGCAGAGGGTGTCGAGATCATTTATTTATTTTGTTCGAATTTTAGTTTTTTTTACTACTTTCTTCTTTATGGTTTCGTGAGATATTTTTTATATCCAATATATTTTACATAATTTCCAAACAATAATCACATTAATCACAGGGTCGAAATACGTGCGCCAGCCCGAGGTTTAGCGACGCCACAAAAAATGCACAATTACAGTATAGGCTACTGTATTTCTTAGAAAAAATTCTTTGTCAATATAAAAGTTGCTTTCAATATAAAGTAATACTTCATTCCAGATTATGATTCATATATTACGTATTAAAAGTTACAAAGTTTTCACTCACTCAGATAATTTATTTATTAATAAATTTAATGTCGTCTATTGCAAAAATATTTTGGTTTAGGCCTATGATAGAACCCATTTCACTTTACATAAGCTAACTTTATGGACTGGAATTAAGTTAAATGTAATTTACCATTTATTTTCAACAATAACATTGAATGTCTCAATGATTAATTAATTTTTATAATGACTTATTCTGAAGAAAATGAAATCAAAAGTTAAGAATGTATTGTTTAAAAAATGCTTTATAAGTTATTTAAAGTATAGATAATACAGCAAGAAAAAAAATAAGATTTTAAATTTCATTGACAAATAAGCATGTTTTTCATAAATAAGCATTAGAGAGGTTGCGGCCGAAGTTTTCATCTCTCAAACGTCAAACTTGTAAGCGGCGCTCGACGTTCGACGTTCACGTTTTACAGATGAAAACTTCGGCCGCAACGTCGCTATTCTTGTTCAATTGAACGGATAAATTACCCGTCACTATTACTTTCGTCTTTTTATACCACTTTGCCTATTACAGTTCTGTCGTCATTGATATTCTGCCATGATTGGTGGATTTCCCGTCGTTTGCTTTGTCTTTTTATGTAAGTTCAAATAACTGATGTTAAAAATTGTTACTTTCTTTTTTCTTTATATTAATTGAGAGTAAATTTATTTCACATCCATTACTGTTGCAATGTTCCATCACTGCAGAATTTGCATAATTCCCCTTATCGCCAGCATTTGTTCTTTTATGTGTATTTCTAATTTCCGTTTAGTTTCATCTATATATGTTTTTCTTGAATTACAATTACAGTCAAAAGAATTAACTACATCTTTTTCTTCCATTATATCAGTTTTTTTTTTTTTTTATCTGACCTGTAATATAAAGTGTGGTGGTTGATGCACCACTTGAGTGTTTGTTGATTATATAAAATAACCGAAGCTTTATATCTCACCATGAAAATTTATTTACAATCATGTACAAGATTTTGTTTTACACTTATTGAGTAAAGCTCGGTCGGTTACAAGCATGCTTCGGTACAGAACATCCATTCGTCGTGCGTAGCGTAGCGGAGAGAAGGAAAAGAATATGGCGGATGATTTGCACATGTTTTTATAACGCCACCTGGATTTTCAGACGCAGCACTAAGTTACAATTATTCGACCGCCACATAAATATTTCTTGAATAAAGCATTTTTTTTCTGGTATTAAATTTATTTTTCCACTTAATACTTTTCTAACTTTTTTAAATAGTTTCGGAATATAAATTAAATTTAAACATTTTTTTATCCTTACCAAATGTCTTATTTCTATATTCATTATTGTTGTAGCCATTTTTCAAGCAGTTTTTTCGGATACTATTAAATAAGAACATCTTTATAATTTGTTCTATTCCTATTTGTTAATTTTCAAATTTACTTGTTCTATTCTTTACGTTATCAATATACATTTTAAAAATATCAAATTTCATAGTTGTTGGCACATTTGATTTGTAATTAAAGACCTTAGGTATTTGCATAGGTTTAACGAATTTTTTTGTATTCTAATTTATTCTCATTTCTTTAAATGGTTATATCTAAATAATTAATACTGTTATTCCTTTCTTTTTCAATATCAAACTGTATATTTTCTTCTATTAGGTTTGCTTGTTGTAAAATTAATTCTTCATTTATTTTTCTACTATCAAATATAATGATACAATCGTCTACATACCTATAGTAAAATTCAATAATCCTAATAAATTGTAAATTCAATTGTCCTAATAATACGATAAGTCCCAGTTGACAATAATAAAATAAAGTAAGATATAAGGACATAAAGGCAATTAAATTAATTTTTTTAGGCTTTTGACAAATAAAGGATATTTCGGAATCTGTTTTGGTGCTTATACTATATATATATAAAAAATTAATACTTCTTTTAAAAAAAATCTATCGAGTTGCATAACATTCCCNACTGACATAAACAGTTTTTTTTAAATTTTTTCAGTGCCTTCATGAAATGAATACAATCCATTTATCTTTTTCCAATTCCCGCGTAGAGAGAAGAAGATAATCCCTTTTCCCCAGCCCTAATATCAGCGTAGGACGAAGACACTTCAACCGGAAGCGAATACAGTCCACTCCTACTTTCCCAATGCCTGTGTTGAGCGAAGATAATCCCTTTTCTCCTTTTCTAATGCCCGTGTAGGACAAAGACACGCGTGTTATTTTCAAAAATATTCATGCTCGATGAGACACGGATATGCCGGACCCTATCTCTCATATGATCTTGCTTTGTGGATCTTACCATACTTGCATGATAGGTGTGATGTAGTGTCTCAGTGTCTTTGTGGAGACAAAATTTCAAAAATTATGGTGTTATTGTTCAAGAATTTGAAAAACTTGTAAACCTATGAATACCTACTGTCTGTCCTTCCTTATTTTCGAGAACGTAGTTCGATAGATGAAATTCAAGATAGACATGGAAAGATCAGGGGGAAGGAGGCCCGGATTAACTTTCTGATGCGATTAACTACAGTAGAGCGTCGTTTATCCGAATCAATTGGGGGACTGAGGTTGTTCGGATAACTTATTTTTCGGATAACCGATTATGTACGAAAAAATATACTTAGTGCGCGTTCTAGACATGCCGTGACAGATATACAAACAGTGGCGTCAATGGCTTACATATATAGATTCCATATCCATATACGTAAGCCATTGACGCCACTGCTGCTCATATAGGACATGACTCCGAGTGAACGTGATATGGACGCATGCGTACGATTAGCCGGCCGTTTCATGGAATGGTCATACGCGCGCGAGGAAAGGGAGATTTTTTTAAGGGAAACTGGCCTCTATTCAGGCGTTATAGACTCGGAGAAAACCCGGAAAACGCTATGTGGCCAGCCCGTCCAAAGTGAGAAGCGGACCTACGACCGAACTCCCAGTATTCAAAATTAATTGCACTTTAATTATTAAATTTAATACAAGATGGCGACGTAATCACTTATCTTTAGACAAATTACTTGGCGTTTGTATATTTAATTAGCCCAACTGTAGCCCGATAATAAATTCTGTTTGATTTTCTGATTATTAGTATAATTCGGGATTGGTTTGTGATATGATTATATTGAAAGATTTTTTTCTCCAAGTTGGTCTGTATCATCTAATCTCTATGAAACAGTTATGATAAAGTTATTATTATTATTTTTTTGTAAAGAATGATGTAATAATCAGATACTTATATAATCTATATACAGTGGGTGATCGGTTAACGAACAAATCGGATAACAAAACTTTCGCGAAAGATTTTTATGATCGGACAACGAACGCATGTTCGGATAATGAACACTTGACTGAACAAACACAAGAAGGAGCGACGTAAAATAACGAATACCGATTGGTCTTCCTTTGTTTTCAGGGCAACAATTCGAAACTTTTCGGAGAGTGGAAGACGTCGACATCGATGTTCTACCCAGTATATACTGATCGGATATTATTTCCCCGAACTTTGAAACACTCCCTTGTAATTCCAACCCTTGTAATATTTCTGACAGAAACAATTCTTTTACGTTTTCTTCTGAAAATGCGGATTTATGCCGATATCTGCTATTAAAGATCTTTTGAAGAAGTGGGAGGATGTCAGAACAACGGTTTTGAAATGGCATCCAAACCAGGTTGAGGTTAATAGGTTTAGGGATATCTACAATTACAATGCTATTAATTACTTCTGAAAAATCATGAAGAAGACAGAAAAGCAATCGACATTGGACAAATTCTTTAACCCCACAAACGAAAAAAAGCATGACTAATAAAAATGCAAGACGGTGTATATATGTATTTTTATTATTACATATGAATAAACGTAGTAAGAAAGTATATATTTTTTATTTTTGGGGAGTCTCCAGAACGAATTAATCAAATTCCCATAGAAACCTATGGTAAATCGATAATCGGTTAACGAACAATTCGGATAGCGAACAAAGTCTTGGAACGGATTATGTTCGTTAACCGATCACCCACTGTATATCAAATTGCTTGTCCTGACTGAATGACTCACTCACTGATTCATCATCGCCCAGAGCAAACCGCTGAACCTAAAGAAGTAAAGTTTGGTACACAGCTAGGGTACGTCATGAAAACGCACACTAAAAAGGGATTTTTCGAAATTCCCCCGCGGAGGGAGAGGGAGAAAATTTAGTCTTCATTGATTACTTAGGCGTATTAAATTAATAACATTTCAGGCATTGTTATAAATATTTTTATCTATTTCGATTTTAAAGATGTTCGAACCGTTTTAAATTCGAATTTGTTATTGTATATTGGTTCGATTATAGAACGATTGTAAACGTTCCAGAAATTTGATCAAATTGAAAAGAGTTCGTTTGACTCGGCAATTCTCATCATTCTCAGCAGTAGGTGTTATATAACAATTACTATGGTTGTTGAAATATTGAATATAAATGGGGGTTTGCTTGCAAAATTCTCGCGGGCGAAGTCGGGGGTAACAGCTAGTTAAAATATATTTTAAAACTGACATAAACAGTTTTTTTTAAATTTTTTCAGTGCCTTCATGAAATGAATACAATCCATTTATCTTTTTCCAATTCCCGCGTAGAGAGAAGAAGATAATCCCTTTTCCCCAGCCCTAATATCAGCGTAGGACGAAGACACTTCAACCGGAAGCGAATACAGTCCACTCCTACTTTCCCAATGCCTGTGTTGAGCGAAGATAATCCCTTTTCTCCTTTTCTAATGCCCGTGTAGGACAAAGACACGCGTGTTATTTTCAAAAATATTCATGCTCGATGAGACACGGATATGCCGGACCCTATCTCTCATATGATCTTGCTTTGTGGATCTTACCATACTTGCATGATAGGTGTGATGTAGTGTCTCAGTGTCTTTGTGGAGACAAAATTTCAAAAATTATGGTGTTATTGTTCAAGAATTTGAAAAACTTGTAAACCTATGAATACCTACTGTCTGTCCTTCCTTATTTTCGAGAACGTAGTTCGATAGATGAAATTCAAGATAGACATGGAAAGATCAGGGGGAAGGAGGCCCGGATTAACTTTCTGATGCGATTAACTACAGTAGAGCGTCGTTTATCCGAATCAATTGGGGGACTGAGGTTGTTCGGATAACTTATTTTTCGGATAACCGATTATGTACGAAAAAATATATTAACCTATCCCGTGTTGAAATTTTTCTCCGTTGCGTGTCGCTTCGCGTTGAATTTTCGTCGATGTTAAGCCTAACGTATACTTTTTAAAATAATAATCGTGGCTATTGTATAGTTAAAAATTATTTCTTTATTTCTTACAAACAAAATAAATATATTGAAAAATATAAAACCAAAAACTATATACTTTAGAAGATGATCTAGTATCAAAAACGTTCGGTTCGGCAC
>NW_019384706.1:473450-485354 GCF_000671375.1 Centruroides sculpturatus | reverse complement strand
AAGCGGCGCTCGACGTTCGACGTTCACGTTTTACAGATGAAAACTTCGGCCGCAACGTCGCTATTCTTGTTCAATTGAACGGATAAATTACCCGTCACTATTACTTTCGTCTTTTTATACCACTTTGCCTATTACAGTTCTGTCGTCATTGATATTCTGCCATGATTGGTGGATTTCCCGTCGTTTGCTTTGTCTTTTTATGTATGTTCAAATAACTGATGTTAAAAATTGTTACTTTCTTTTTTCTTTATATTAATTGAGAGTAAATTTATTTCACATCCATTACTGTTGCAATGTTCCATCACTGCAGAATTTGCATAATTCCCCTTATCGCCAGCATTTGTTCTTTTATGTGTATTTCTAATTTCCGTTTAGTTTCATCTATATATGTTTTTCTTGAATTACAATTACAGTCAAAAGAATTAACTACATCTTTTTCTTCCATTATATCAGTTTTTTTTTTTTTTTATCTGACCTGTAATATAAAGTGTGGTGGTTGATGCACCACTTGAGTGTTTGTTGATTATATAAAATAACCGAAGCTTTATATCTCACCATGAAAATTTATTTACAATCATGTACAAGATTTTGTTTTACACTTATTGAGTAAAGCTCGGTCGGTTACAAGCATGCTTCGGTACAGAACATCCATTCGTCGTGCGTAGCGTAGCGGAGAGAAGGAAAAGAATATGGCGGATGATTTGCACATGTTTTTATAACGCCACCTGGATTTTCAGACGCAGCACTAAGTTACAATTATTCGACCGCCACATAAATATTTCTTGAATAAAGCATTTTTTTTCTGGTATTAAATTTATTTTTCCACTTAATACTTTTCTAACTTTTTTAAATAGTTTCGGAATATAAATTAAATTTAAACATTTTTTTATCCTTACCAAATGTCTTATTTCTATATTCATTATTGTTGTAGCCATTTTTCAAGCAGTTTTTTCGGATACTATTAAATAAGAACATCTTTATAATTTGTTCTATTCCTATTTGTTAATTTTCAAATTTACTTGTTCTATTCTTTACGTTATCAATATACATTTTAAAAATATCAAATTTCATAGTTGTTGGCACATTTGATTTGTAATTAAAGACCATAGGTATTTGCATAGGTTTAACGAATTTTTTTGTATTCTAATTTATTCTCATTTCTTTAAATGGTTATATCTAAATAATTAATACTGTTATTCCTTTCTTTTTCAATATCAAACTGTATATTTTCTTCTATTAGGTTTGCTTGTTGTAAAATTAATTCTTCATTTATTTTTCTACTATCAAATATAATGATACAATCGTCTACATACCTATAGTAAAATTCAATAATCCTAATAAATTGTAAATTCAATTGTCCTAATAATACGATAAGTCCCAGTTGACAATAATAAAATAAAGTAAGATATAAGGACATAAAGGCAATTAAATTAATTTTTTTAGGCTTTTGACAAATAAAGGATATTTCGGAATCTGTTTTGGTGCTTATACTATATATATATAAAAAATTAATACTTCTTTTAAAAAAAATCTATCGAGTTGCATAACATTCCCGGCTATTAAGAGAGTTCATTTAAAAAATAGATTTTATAATAATAATAACAATAATAATAAATAACAGATGGCGCCACACACGCAATTTTATCAGATTTTATTAAAAAAATGTATTATAATTTTAACTATTAGAAAATGGATAAAAAAAAAAAAGCTTAATTTTAAGAATAGATGTGAGTTATATAAGAAAATTGTAAATGCTAACGAATAAAATCATTAAGTACGATCCCACTCGAGATATGATACGTGACCCCCCTCTATCACCCGCTTGACCATTAAACACCAAAATTTAACAGCATCCATGCCCCTTATACACAAACTACTAAGCCAAATTTCGTTTCTTTACCATTACTCCATCCTGAAATATTAAACGAAAAAGACGCCAACACACACGCAATACGTACACAAACAAACACATACATATATACAATATATCCACGAAATATTTTTACCGTTTTTTTTTTTTTTTATTTATTTTGTCTCTTTTGAATTCAGGGGATCTGAAAACTTGTAACTTTGCATAAAGCTCGGAGGGTCAAATTTGACACGATTTCAATACTTTCTCTTGTTATATACTTTCTCTTGTAGGCAGTATACATAGCAGCCGATAAAGTAAAACAATTGTCTTTCTTTTTCTAAATTACCCTTTTAAATAGATTGAGATTATTTGATGTTTATGTATTGTTTATGTTTACCTGCAATTGTTTGTTAATTTTTGGTACAGCTGAAAGAGGCCATGGCCATGCCATTGTTATTGTATTATCGCATTCAATTGGTAAATTTTGGCAACTTTTCGATAGTAAACTGTGTCAAGTAAATGTAAATATCTTTGAAGAGTAATTTCTATTGTCAATATTAGTGTATTCATTATATTGTAAATGTATGATGTAAGTCGTTACAGTTAATTTGTATTGTCTACAAACGTTGATTCACGTAGGCCTTAAAACAGATGTAATCCTTATTTTGTCGTGTCTTACAAATTTATTAGATGAGTCAGATTTCGTATCGCATCGTGCTGAAGAAAGTAACTGTTTTTTTTTTTTTTTTCCATTTGGCTATAAAATCTTTGTTCTCGGACACCTGGAATATCTTTGTATGTTTCTTTCTCTTTCTTTTTTTGTGTGTATATCTTCTTTGCAGACAAATTTTAATTGAAAACTATAAAGACGTCACGCGACGAAGAAAAACAAAAAATAGCCAAACCCAAATAATAAATATTCTTAACTTGTTTTTCAGGAGAATTCACATCGATTATCACAACTAAAACTATTTTTCCGTGGTTTGTGATACAAATGCTCATTTGACACTGCAAGATTTATTCTTTTGAAGACAAAGTCCTTTCCAAAAAAATATAGGAACCACCATTTGTAACTTTGTGTTCCAGACATTACACTTTTGGCGACTGACCTTTTCTTTTAGGCTACTGGCCGCCAAACAGTCCTTTAAAAAAACACAAAAATATCCAATTAAAAATATAAACATTTTTTAAAAAACAGGAACTGGTGATGTTCGGATGTCTTCTATTTTCCATCATACCTTCTTGGGGTTGTTTCGGCTTTTATCTACAACGAAATAAGCGTTGGTAAAATGTAGATGAAGAAAACTGGCCTTCAAAAGAATTAATCATAATTATCTCCATCGGACGAAAATTTACAAAAACAACTGCAAGATTTAATTAACTTTTTAAAAATATTGTCAGTATTTGCCTTTGCTTCTCAACCAACTCGTTTTCCTTACACTTCCGGAAATTTATAATATTTACTAAAATGATTGTATAATCAACGAGCTAGAATATACTACATAGAGTGGCTGAAGCGACGCCATGTTTGAGAAAAACTGAATACACGTCCGCCATTTTCCTTTTAGTCAAGGGGCGTTGGCATTTGTATTGTGTAAAGGCAACGAGCTGGAATATTCAAACTCGCTGATAGTATCCATCGTTGCCACCAAGAGCTCTGTAACCATGGTCACAGTCACTCTATATATATTCTAGCTCGTTGGATATAATAAACGTTTTGAGAAAATACACGAACCGGTAGCGACATCTGATTGTAAAAATAGCAGCTTTTGGACCATACTCTATTCCAGGGGTGTCAAACTGCTGGCCCGCGATGTTATTTTTCGTGGCCCGCGGCCACGATGCTCTGAAATTAAACAAAACGGCTTACAGTTTAAGACTAACATAAACATCTATCTGCCATAATGGAAGATTGTTCGTTCTCAGTCTTTGAATCCAGATTTTGGAAAACTAGGAGGAGGAAGATAGCGCTGGCAAGTTGGTGAAAACAATTTATAAATTAATTAATTAAACAAAATAAATGTTTAAATAAAAGTAATACTATAGCAATTACATATTGTTCAGTTGTATTCACTGAACTACATAATGTGTTTAACTCTCTTCCTCTTCCTGCGGAGGGGATTTTCAAAAAATCCGTTTTTAATGTGCATTCTCATGACGTACCGTGTAGCAAATTTGAACCTTCAACTCCTAACCGTTTGGACTCTATTCTTACTATTATTATTATTATGAACCCATCTCGATTATAAGATAAAGTGTTTATATTCTTGCAACAGATTGTATAAACTATGTTGGAAATATGTTTTCGGAAATATCGCGTTTATTGAAAAATTATTGAACTGCAATTTGAAAAAACTGTACTTCTATAAATTCTGACTGTCGCCTGTATGCCAGGCTGTCTGTCCCTTCTCATTCTCGAGAAAATTGTTTGATACATAAAATTCGACACCAGGTGTAGAAAGTGTATGGGCAGGAGACCCAGATTAACTATATAAGAAGTTCATGTTTAGAATGAATGTCACGTTATTTCGATTCAAAATTTTAACCTGAACAAAGTTAGATAGATGACCGGCACGACTCTTGCTAACAGGAAAAAGTATAATGTACAGGGTAAAACCACTCCTAAAAGAATTGAGAACATTATGGCAAAAAGTTGTTGGCTGGCATTGTGACGATGTGACAATAAACAATCACTCGTTAAAATTAGATTGGTTTATTTAGTTGGTGCAACGCGACACGTGAGTGATCTGCTGTGGTTGTATCCCAGGAAGACTGTATAGAAAACTGGATACTATTATGTTGAAGAAAACCAAGAAAATTTCACGTGGCCATCCATTTGCCATGCTCAAATCCACGACTACTACCAGAGTTCGGTGATTTTATGCACTTGCCTACTGCAAAGCACTTATTAAAATTAAGAAACTACCGTTCGGAAATGCAAAAAGCCGAGTCGTTAGATGTGCAAAAATTAAATACATATAGATTTTTCACAGAGGAACACTTTCGATTGCACGCAGGTAAGTGCTATATGCTACCTGTCACAGTAGTTATATAGAGCGTTTGTTTCGCGCTATATCATAAGTGAAAATAATATTTAAAAAAATAAAATAATAATACACATACAGGATAGCCCAAAAGTTAGTTAACTATTGTAAGGTTTAACTTGCTGGCTTATTAGAAATCGTTCAAAATAAGGAAATTCTTGTTTGAATGGCATGTAAAAATCGCTGTTAACTAACTTTTGGGCTACAGTGTATGTGACAAATCATTTAATCAAGTAGGGTCTTATTTTAACTAATTTCTAATAAAACAATTGAATAAGCCAGCAGTTTAATCTTTACAACGGTTAACTGAATTTTGGACCACCCTATTTACTAATTTAATATGACTNTTTGCCGACGTGAATGTTTTCGAATAACCGACTTTCGGATATACGACGCTCTACTGTATATGCGAACTTTCGGTTCAAACCGGAAGTCGCATTATTTCAATTCAAAATTTTTCCTCGAAAGGAGTTAGATGACTGGCACGACTCTATTACTAACAGGAAAAGTATGATGTAGCCTACAGAGGCAAGCCACTACTAATTTCGGGTGAAAAGCATATATTTTAAATTAAAATTATCATTAAAAACTGCTCATATTGCACATATAAATATCTCTCCATGTCTAATTTATTCCATATTTTATCTTTTTTATTTGTGTCGGGTTAATGTTCTAGCTTTCTTTATTATTTTAATTAATTATGAAGTATAGTTTATCAATTTATACAGTTTCGAGTGATGCTCAGGAAACTTCTTATTATTGGATTAAGGATTAATGGGATAAGGCAATTCAATATGAGAGCGATTTGCCGAGGAGAAATGTCTCCTGAGAGGACTTTCAAGCGAAGAAAACTTGGAAAACTACATATTGGTGAGGAGCAAACCCGCGGCCAAGAATTCAATTGGTTTAATCCACTTCGGCCACTGATGGCTAAAATTTCAAATGCTTCGAGTATCCTCATCCATTACTAATACTTGCCGATTTCATTGAGGGTCTAGGTTGTAATCGTTGAGAGAAAACTGGAAGCAAAATATAAAGCTTAATATATTAAAATATTCTGTATGAAGCAGTACCAATAACGAGAAAACTGATATTGGTTGAAATCAATAAAAGCAGAAAACGCCTGTGTAATTCTATTGAAATGAAACTTTATAACAAACAATCGTTTCAACTTCTGTTTATCTATAAATTTATATAATATTTTTAATGCCATTATAATGGGCAATGCGTGTTATATGAGATTATATACGCGTTCCAATGAAATCGATTACAGAAATTGCTTTTTGGGGTTTCTAAAACTCGGTTCAAAACCATTAATTTAAATTAAATTACAATAATTGAATATAATTATTTTGCAAATATCGTTATATTAATTGCATATTATAGTTAATACAATTGAATGATTGTAAAACTTCATTCGGACAATCGTTGGTGAAGTGCGAACTCGCGACCAAATACCAATCTTCAGTGGTTTTACATACTTGACCACTGGTAGGCCATGATTCTTAAAAAGTGACATATGCGGGAGTGGTCTGTCCCTATATGTTGGGCCCCCTTCTTCATTACATAACGGTCTTGCTAAAAAGAGGGTCTCTTAGTGCCTATAGAACGGAATAAATTTACTTAAGAATCTTTTTTGTATAATATGAATGATTTCAATAATCAAAGTTTGATAATCAAGGTTTGATAATTCATATATAATTATTTTCATATCATCGTCAATATTATTCGTCACTAAAGTTACAGCAAAATAATATTCGTAAACAATTTCCATGAAATTTACGAGCATAAAGTTTCTGCTTCCAATTTTAATGTCGAACACGTGCAAATTTTGATGTATTACTAATCAATGATACATTATTGATTTAAACGAGATATTGTTGGTCAGAAAGATGGAAGACAACTGCCTATATTGTCTTCTCCACCAGACATTTTCCATTTCTATTCCGTTCGGAGATATTATGTTCGAACGTTGCGTATGCCATAAACTCACCGACAATGAAATTAAATTCATATCCATTCATGCAAATTTCGTTCAATCGATAATAATAGGGCATTTTGCGTTGCTTCTCATTCAACTTTTCGCAACAGAAGATAACATAATTGCCTGCAGCCCGATCGATAAAATGGCAGGAATAGATAATGTTGCCATTCTGACAGGAATATTTGGCTGTATATCACTGGGTTCATTCCTAATAATTCAAAATGCCAGAAAACACAAAATGATCTTCAATCTGGAGAAATCCGGATACAAAGGAGAGAAAGAAAAAATACGCAATTATCAACGCATTGTTCACTTCTTTATTGCAGTTTCTTACCTCTTTGTACTGTTTCTGGTCACTTTTGTCACTTTTGTCATTTTCGACGAAGTCAAAATGAAGTCGAGCGACTCGAGAGCCTTCATCTGCTCTGTCGTATTGCAGATCTGCTCCATATACGAATCAACATTGTGGATGTGGTTCGTATCCGTATGTATATTGTGTGGAAAAATATTATTCGAGAGATTCAACGTTTTATCTTTTGAATTAAAAGAAACGAAATTGCAATGGTCAAAGAAGGATATCGACCAATTGATTTGGAAGCATGCTGAGCTTTGCGAAACTATTCAAGCTGTGAATAAAAGCTGGAATAAATACATGTTCATTCTGTACGGAATTGGCCTATACCTTTTATGTTTTCTCATCTATGCTTCGGTCTTTGGAAAGTTAGTTCTACATTTACGCTTGTTAGTATGTTTCGGTACGCTTCTACTCGTCATTGTAGTGATTATCTGCGCATTTGGGATTTCATGTTTATCGGTTTCGGTATTTATAATCAGTTGTGATTCTTTTCCTATGCAAAACTTCTGCATTATAATTTTCAATATTTACTTTCAGGCTTATGACTCTTTTCAAGAAATCAGAAGATTTGCTGCATTTCCTCTGTCTTTGCCAGACAAACTTAAGGTAAGATATATTTACTTGATATTACTTAATTGCTGAAATGGCTACATTTAGATAATTGTTATTGTATAGATTTTGGATTTCATGAAGAAATTTCAAGAGAATAAAATTGGATTCAGCTGCGGAGATTTCTTCATCTTGTCAAAAGAATCGCCCATTAAGGTTAATCAGGTTGAACTATATATCATGTTAGGATGATATAATGAAATTTAGGAAGATATAATTATTGTAGTCATATATACAGGGTGGTCCATTTTAATCAAGCTATTGGAATAACTCGAAAAATATAGATCATACAAAATAATTCATTAAACAAAAAATATTAGAGTTCGAGGAGGCCACAAGATAAAGCTATTGGTTTCATCATAGATGGTACTGCAATGGGTGAAAAGGGTATTCTTTTTAATGGGAACTCGCATTTTTTATTGCTTATTATGATTCTACATAAAAAAAACAAACTTTTACCTAAAACATTTTTTCTAAAGATGCACATATCAACAGAAATTATGAGCATTTGTAATTTTTCGCAGCCACCACACCACGTGAATGTAAATCTGTAGATATCTATGAAGTTCACCGAAAAAAATCTAGCTACTAATTACGTAACTTTTCCGGTAAAACAAACCGAGACATATTAACACCAATTCAAATTGTCTGTGGCACTATCTGTTATAAAAGTTATTGTTCAGAAAATATATTATTTATTTATTTATAAAATAGCAAATAGTTTAATTTTGAGAATAGTGATAAGTTTTATTTAAGAAATTGTAAACGCTAATAACGAGTAAAATCTTGATTAAGTTCGACCCCTCGAGATCCGTAGAGAAGGGTCATATGTCATAACATATGACCCTTTTCTAGGTCTCCACTTCCTCGACATTTCACCACCAAAATTTAATAATACCAATGCCTCTCATACACAATTTCATATATCTAAAGATGGGGGTAATGATTAAGAAACTAAATTTGGCACAGTAACTGTGTGGAAGAGGAGTTAATGCTATTATATTAATAACTTTTATATTATTAATAATTAATATGTAATTTTCTCTATAAATAACTTTTATAACTGGTGGTGCCACACACAATTTCAAACTTTGCTAAGGCTAAAAATAAATATTTTTTGCCTGTAAAGTTATACAGCTCGTTTATTAGGTTATTAAGCATTATATTAGATAAGAAAATGTAAAATGACGTGAAATTTACGTAAAAATGTACAGTATATTTTATTGTTCTGACATATCCTGTGATACCCATGATGAATTATAGGTAAGTGCATTCATAACGGTAAGTGAAAACTTTTTTCGGATAAAGGTCAATCTCTGAATTTTATATTCCAGAATAATGTAAAATAAATAATTCTTTATAATCATTTGTGTTTTAGTTTTTATATATGAGAATTTTCTATGTTCTTCTTTTCAGATATATCACAGTGTATACTCCATACTCAATATGCTGCTACAAATTCGAGATGTTATGTTGGGACATGAATCGTCTACTTGTATTTCTGTTACTACTTCAAATTTTTCTTCTAATTTTACTGGATAAGAAGAATAAATTCCCTTATTATCTTTAGTACTAAATAGTATAAAAATAATGGAGGTCGAAATAACATTAGTTAAGATGCTAGTATTGCTCTAGAGATTCATGATTCGAATCTGGGCAAGCAACTCTCCAGGATATATTGGTCAAGTTTGCCCAGATATATTGTACTCTGACCTTCACCACTGGGTGGTGAAGGTGGGATTGGCAATCCTTCCTGGCTGAACCCACTATAAAAGGCCCTCTAAGTGCCCAAAAGATGGAAATGGTTAAAAATTATTAGTTTCGGGCAAACAAAAAGATAATAAATAACTAAACAACACTTTTTGTAGAATGCAAAATGTATAATAAACTCTTTATTTTCTGCAAGTTTTTAAAATTTTATTACGGTTCTATAGGTGATAGTTTCATTTTGATGTGTAATCATGACTTCTTCATCAAAAAGTTTAATAATAAGCTTATTTCTATGCAAGCAGTTCTTTATGTACACATGAGCAACTGTATTTTATTTGGAAGCAGAATTAATCCAGTTAACTTTATTATTATCGTGAATAAAAATATTATTAAAGGATCAAATTGTATAGATTGTCTACTTAATTTGACAACAAACTCTGCTGGAGTCCAACAAACTCAACTGCAAACAACTTAGATAATGAACAATACTATAAAAATAAATATTGTATGATAGATATCAACTTCAAGTGCTGATTCCCAAACCACAGTACGGTTTGGGTATCAGCACTTAAATATTGTATGCGTTACACCATTTACAAGTAAACTTAATTTTCTTAGGCTTTATTCTATTATTGTCAACTGGGACTTATCGTATTATTAGGGTAATTACACTAGTGTACCGGTTATTTGCAAAAGGAGGAGTTCTTAATCAGAAAAATAAAAAAAGCTTTATTTTTCACCTGTTGTTTTCCCTGTACACACAATACACTTGATATTCGTGTTTCGGACCAATAGGTCCGTCTTCAGCGGGTATACCACAACGATGTTCTAAAGTAATGTATATAAAGAATTAAAAGTATTTATATTACAAAAATCTAAAAATCTGACAACAATATAGTTAGATTTTTCGTAGCCGATTACATCAAAATATGCACAAAACACATTTANCAGAGTTCGGTGATTTTATGCACTTGCCTACTGCAAAGCACTTATTAAAATTAAGAAACTACCGTTCGGAAATGCAAAAAGCCGAGTCGTTAGATGTGCAAAAATTAAATACATATAGATTTTTCACAGAGGAACACTTTCGATTGCACGCAGGTAAGTGCTATATGCTACCTGTCACAGTAGTTATATAGAGCGTTTGTTTCGCGCTATATCATAAGTGAAAATAATATTTAAAAAAATATAACTGAAAAATAGATATAAGAATTATATTCAGTTTATTACTTTAAAATTTATGCCAACAGATGACGCCGCCTGTAAATCAGCAAATTGAATGTAGATAGAAATTAATTCATTTACAAAAATCCAATAGATATTTTGAGATGGGATGTACGACAATATCTAAGTAAGGAGTTTATAAAAGTAACTGCCGAGTTTCGTAGCAATTGGTCGAACGACTTAGGGGTGTATACCGAAGAAACATACAAATAAACATTCTCATAATGCCCCTTAGAAATATCTATATACTGAGCTGACCATTAAACATAATCGGTATTTATTTAGACATAATTGATTTAACAAACACTTTTCATAGGAAATCCAATGTTATAATTCCCGCTTGACCATTAAACACCAAAATTTAACAGCATCCATGCCCCTTATACACAAACTACTAAGCCAAATTTCGTTTCTTTACCATTACTCCATCCTGAAATATTAAACGAAAAAGACGCCAACACACACGCAATACGTACACAAACAAACACATACATATATACAATATATCCACGAAATATTTTTACCGTTTTTTTTTTTTTTTTTTTTTTTTGTCTCTTTTGAATTCAGGGGATCTGAAAACTTGTAACTTTGCATAAAGCTCGGAGGGTCAAATTTGACACGATTTCAATACTTTCTCTTGTTATATACTTTCTCTTGTAGGCAGTATACATAGCAGCCGATAAAGTAAAACAATTGTCTTTCTTTTTCTAAATTACCCTTTTAAATAGATTGAGATTATTTGATGTTTATGTATTGTTTATGTTTACCTGCAATTGTTTGTTAATTTTTGGTACAGCTGAAAGAGGCCATGGCCATGCCATTGTTATTGTATTATCGCATTCAATTGGTAAATTTTGGCAACTTTTCGATAGTAAACTGTGTCAAGTAAATGTAAATATCTTTGAAGAGTAATTTCTATTGTCAATATTAGTGTATTCATTATATTGTAAATGTATGATGTAAGTCGTTACAGTTAATTTGTATTGTCTACAAACGTTGATTCACGTAGGCCTTAAAACAGATGTAATCCTTATTTTGTCGTGTCTTACAAATTTATTAGATGAGTCAGATTTCGTATCGCATCGTGCTGAAGAAAGTAACTTTTTTTTTTTTTTTTTTTCATTTG
>NW_019384706.1:457519-465647 GCF_000671375.1 Centruroides sculpturatus | reverse complement strand
TTGTCTTATTTTATTTATATACATTTTAAATATATTATATTTCATACTTATTGGTGTAACAGATTTATAATTAATTGTTTTTGGTATTTGTATAGGTTTCACATATTTTTTATAAATTAATTTATCGTCTTTTCTCTCAATTGTTATATCTACATAATTAATATTATTTTGTTTCTTTGTTTCTATTTCAAATTTAATATTTTTCTTTTATCTCATTAGCTTGTTATATGTTAAATGTATATTATTATTGTCATTATAATGTAATTTTAAAATATATTTTATTGTTTTTAATTTATATAGAATATATTACTAAAATACCTGCTGAGGAGGGACGAAAGTGTCCGAAACGCAAAATTATGTATGTGTTCAGGTATATTAAATAAAAAAAATTGTTTTCTGTGAAACTCTGTAGCATTATCTGTAAAGCCAGTATAATAAGTCCTGATATTAGAAGATACGTACTTGTAGACGAAAATTTATATTCATGAGCAATCTTCTGAGTCAGTCTCATGACAGCAATGTCGCACACTTTTTAATGCCATCTGCCTAGAAATTAAGGAATTGCGTAATTAATGCGTAAGGTCTTGTCCACTAGGGGCCAAGCGGTTTTTGTCTCTGATTACTGGGAGTTTGATCGTGGGTTCGCGCCTCGCTCGGACGGGCTGGCGAATTGGAGTTTTCCGGGTTTTCTCCACGTCTGTACCGCCTGAATAGGGACCAGTTTCCCTTAAAAGACATCCCGAAAGATATCATTTTCCCACGCGCGTTTGGCCATTCCAACTATAAGGCTGGCTAATCGGACGCATGCGTCCATATTCTCGTTCTCTCGGAATATATATCCTATCTGAACTGCACACTTTGTATTAACCATTCGACGAAAGACATAAGGCCTGAGCTCTGAATTTTAATTACATGGGAAGTAGATAATGAAATTCAATTTATTTATATGTGTTTGAGCTATTTGTAGTTATTTAGGGCAATGCGAATTTTCTAGGTTTTTTGCATAGTTAAATGCATTTTATATTAATCACAATTCACTATATAACATAATTTTGTCCAGTAGTAAAATGCAATTAACATTCAAAAACAACCGCCATTTTATCAAAGGCACAAATTGAATAGAAAATTACAATGCATGAGTAAAATGTATAAGATCGAGCGGACGCCAAAATCGCTTTGCCATTGTCACAACATAACTTTTTAGGCCTAGCAAATTCAAGAATATCTTTAGAATGTCATTTTCTACTTTAAACCTATTGTATAGTACAACTTGTGATGACTGACATAACTACGATGCAACTATAGCACATACGTTTAATTGTAATCGTCACCATCCCAAATAACCGGTTGTCCCGATTAACTGGTGGCCCAATTAAGCAGAATCTATTGTATGTAAAGATACAATTACTAGTTATAAAATCGAATAAGCTTCACTAAGTCATATTCATATGCTTAGTAAATTACACACGAAAATGAAAAAACTAAATACATATAATTCATATATATTAATTGCACAAACGCACTATTAATTAATACAATATATGTTCTATGTTGTTTGTGTTTTACTTATTAGTTTACTATAGTCTTTTTTCTGTGTGTGGATACTAAGAGGACCTTTTCGTGTGCCCATCGTGTCCATTCGGTCAGTCGACAATGGGGGGTGAGACAGCTCCCGATGAAAAATTGTTGTGAGCTCAAAGTCGAATCCAAATATGGAATCCCAGAGTGATGGAATAACATCTTTACTGTGTTCTATATTTGTTAGTTATTAATTTATTGATTATCTTATTAGACTATATGAAATAAGTAGATAAAGCAATATTATTTGTGTGTTTGCAAGAAAGAACATGGCTATGTTTGTCGGACTCAACAGTTCCCGAAGAAGTTGAGTAGTTTTCTGCGGAATGTCATGCACAGAACACTACTTCGGAACATGTTGAGAGTGTTGACGTCACATTTAATCTAACTTCCTGCAGCTGTAACTAATGATAGTTACGCATACAGAACAAATGTACATATTATTTCTGTCGCCTTGAAATACGAGTAATAACGTCAACCCTTGACGTTGATCCTTTTTCTCCAAACCACTGATTTATACTACCATAATATACCGGTATATTATAATATTTATCCGTCTATACTTTGTCTAGATGGATAAAATAGATATGGAAGAAATTAATTGTACTCAAAAGTTTTCTTACTTGAATAGAAGCACTCGGAAGAGCATTAATGAAAAAAAGCCATATATTCAAAGCAGACAAACAAAATTACAGGTACAGATACCGCGAATAAATTGCAAAGTTCTGGTTAACCTTAGGTTAGCCATAACATTCCAAAATAAAAACTCCAATAAAACATACAGTATGCACTAGAACAGACAACAAAAGCATTGTTACATGTAAAGTATGCAAAGGATTTGTTTGTAAGAAACATGTAAATAGGTTTTAATCATTATCAATAGACCTAAGAATTTTTCACATTATGTATTTAAAACTCTCATATTTTTATACGCCAGTGCAGATGGTAATTTTTAAATAAATTATTATATATTACTTCATTTCAGAAAGTTTTTAAAATATATTTACATCAGGATCAAATTGGATCCAAACAGTAACCAAATGACTTTCAGCAGTCTTAGAAGGTTAATTTGTTTCTTCGAACATTTTAAGTTAGTAGAAATGAGCAGTAGCTACTGTAATACCACAAACCACTCACAACAAGGCACACTTCAACGTTCAAAGCTGTTACCTAGAAGTTACGCTATTATACATCTGTTAAAACTGTTGAATCTGCCGAACACAGCCATATTTTGTAATAACAAAATTTATATGGAAATATAAATAGTCATTGAAACTGTATAATCACCCATATACTGTGTTTCAAATAATGTATATTGTACATTAATGTAATTACATTTTAAAGTGTTGCACTTCTCTGAAAAATGTAAATCTATGTCCATAGATAATTACAAATCTTATTCCGTTTTTAGTCATAGTAATGGTCAACATTGATGTAACAATCCGTATATGTATTCACAATAATAAGTATTAGGAAAATAAATTTTGTCTGTGTCAATTATAGAAATGATTTATATAATTATTTAAAAACGTACAAAGTAATAATGAAAAACACAGTATATAATTACTGAAGCATAGGCTTAGGATCAGCACCGAAGACATTTTGATTTGTCATTTGCGTTTTCGTGAACTGACTGTGTTAAATTTGTCATGCATTGCGTTAATGCCTAATGCTATCTGCAAGGGAGAAGTTTCTCCAGAGAACTTTCAATAAAATCTGACCTACGTTTAGGTGTTAGACACGTGAAGAAATCCCGAAAAATTTCACGTGGTCAGCCTGTTGGTCAGACGCGAATTAGTAATCGGTGTTCTTCGAATTTATTAAGACGGCCATTGTTTTGCGAAAAATGTTTTATTAAATTNTGTATTATATCACACAAATAAGTCCGCGATTATAGTTGTAAAAGATTCGAAAAAACATCTCTTGCTTTTTCGAATCTCTTACAATTACAACATGTATGGCCTAAGTTCTCAAAAATATTTTTAATTGAAAAAGCCCAATTTCTCTTACTTCAGTTTCAATAAAGAATCATAAACACGATAACGAAGATCGTGATGAAGATCAATAATCGTAGGCCAAAACAAAAATTCTTTTTCAAATACAGTATTAATTTCAACCGGGGATCTCCCCGATTCCAATCAGACAACATAACCGGGCATTAAACGTTCGGGCTTAAATAATCTTTTGAAATATCTTAATTGCACCTTCTCAATTTTCTTAATAACATAGCATCAAAAAGTTTAAACATGGCTACAGTTCATCCGCACTTTTACTTTCATGGATGTTATTGATATATAATTATAACAAAGGGAAAGTCCGGCGATCCGGCAAAAAAACTGACCCAACAAGATTTTTACATTTTTAGATACGTGGGACCGTGAAACGTACAGAAATGCAAAAGAAATTTCGGGTCTTCTCTGTATGTATGGATGTTAGTGTGTGTGTGTATGTGTGTCACACGATTTTGTTTACCCTATTTGAAGCTTAATTATTAATTAATAACCTCTGTGTTTTTGTCGAAAATTTCTGAAATATTGCAGGTGGATTTGTGTATTAGGGGGGTCGATGCTGTTAAATTTTGGTGGTTAAAGTCGAGGGGTGGGGAGATAATGAGAATTGTGTGTATTTCCAGTAGGGTGGGACTTAATGACGATCTTACTCGTTATCATCATTTACAATTTTTTATAAAATCCATCTCTATTTTCAAAATTAAGCTTTTTGCCATTTTATAATAGTTAAACATATAAAAAGTGTTTTTAATGAAATATGATAATAGATAGCGCCACCAAAATTTTAAATATTGCTGGGAAAGTTGAGCAACTTGATTGTGGTTTAATGTGTGTAGTGCCAAAAAACAACTTGTCTTCTGTAGTATATCTTTCTCTATTTTATTCACATGGTAAATAAAAATCCAGAAGAGGAAATATTCAATCCTAAATATTTAAAATGAGGAACAAAATTAATTTCTACATGCACTCACAGAAACTAACTTAACACAAAAGTAAGTATTAAATATTATTGTATTAAATATTATATTATTTGTGCGAAAATGTGTAGGTTAATAATAAACCGAGGTTGTCTTTAGTAAATGTCAACGAATGAAAGCCGAAGCAATTAAAACTTCGGCTTACCGGAGGACCTGGGTTCGAATACGGTCGCTCAACTCTCCGGAACTTTTGCGATAAGTCCGCCATTGTGAACTCGACCGAACCCATAACGGTTACGATTAATTAATAATTGCGCTTATAGTGCTCGTAGAGAGAAGAATTAAAATCTTTCCTTCTCCTATTAAATGCTTATATGAAAATTTGTGTATCGGATTATTGATTAATACGAGTATATTATTATTCCAACTACATTCGGTTCATTTAAAATTGAATTGCATTACGGGAATTTCAATATTTAATTACTTATTTGCATTTTCCATTTTGTGGTTTCGCGAAGGAAATAAAATTTGTTAAAATAAACTGAACTACGTTAATATTTATGTAAATACCCCAAATGCGATCTATAACTTTCGAACACGCGATATCAAATGCAATTTGCATTTGTGACACGGTAGAATTTCTACGAATAATGCGATAAGAATCAAAATAATAAACGAATAATTCATAATTATGCAAGAAATGAATAATTCGTTACGCGATTCAATAAGCTATAATCTATGCACTTGGAAAATTTCATCAGAACATGAATCAATAATATGCTATTTATAAACATAATCGTTTCAATGTCAAATGAAAGTCAATACTTTTGTCCCGCCACAGAACCATTTGGCTTCAAACTACGATTGATTAGGCTCGTCTTCACCAGACTTTCGGGTATTATGCATTGTAGTTTCGTTTGTGTCCCAATAATTACCACATATTTCGAGAATTTCGAGAGTTGTTGTTAAGTAATTTAATTTTTAGAAAGCCATTTTCTTGGGAGTAACGAAAAATTTCGAAATTAACGAATTTTGCGTTACTCCGGAGAAAAACAGTTGGCAGATTCTATTTTAAAACGTATCCGTAAAGCGTCTAGCGTAAGAACTGAGGGAGGGATTCATTTTTGAATGCCCATTTAGAAAAATTTACATGGCGGAAATTGAAAGCCTTATAGTTGAAGTAATAGGAAAGTTTTAATGATTCATAATTTATCGAAGCTGTTTTCTATGTAACGAACACTTATTCCTTCACTTTTCATGATGGCGGAAACAATTTCTGAAGTCGAAAAGGCCTTCATAACTGCTAATTCAGCAACAAGAGTCATAGGGATAGATATATTAGTACAGAAGGATCAGAAAGTATCTGCTAGCAGTAGATACTTTAAATACTATTCGTATTTTCTCGAATTCTTCTTCATAATAAACGTCTTGCTTCTCTTATCAACCCTGGTTTCCGATAAGTTTGTATGCGGCGAATTCTTTAGTTTATTTCCTAATATCAGGTACCCTTTGCAGGCATTGTTCATAGGCATGATAACCAGTTGGTCCATTCAATACAGTTTTGTGAAGAGGTCATATTTGGTAAATCTCCCCATCAAATTCTCTTACGATTTTGACATTCGCTTGGCTAAGGTCATAGAGTATCGATTCGGTATTGCTCTTGCATGCGAATTACTCGTTCAGATAATGTTTCACATTTTTCTCGATATTAATTTGTACAAGGCTTTGAAGAAGGCAACCGATTTGGAGTTTTTTTTATGTAATATCGATTGGATGTTATTGCTATTCGTTTTGGTCGGACAGACAGGTTATCTCTGGTTTTTGTTTTGTAACTACTTTATGGTTATACATTACGCTTTTATAAGATTGTACGAGGAACTTAGAAAAATGAAAGTTGGAACCCCAAATTTGGGAAACTTGATCGAGGATCTCATTAACGATTATTCTGAATTAGTTGATTATATTAATGACGTCAACGAAAGCTTCGAGTTACTGTTCGCTGTCATGTACCTCTATAACATATACGCCCTCAGCATTCTCATCGCTGCTTACTTGTACTTTGAATTATCTCCACTCTACATGACAGTTGCCATCATGCTTTCCGTACATGGTACCATGTGTATGTTAGTGATAGCCTATGGATTTTCCAGATTCACAGCCTCCGTAAGATGAAATTCCATACATTTTACACTTAATTAACAAGATATAGTTACTTAAGAATGATTTATTTCGTTTCAGATCTACGGAAATTTCGTGGAAATAAATAAGTTGTCATCTGCCAAATTTCCTCTGGTTTTTAAAATGAAAGTATGTGTTTATATTTTGTTTTCAGTGAAATTAAACGAACTTCATAATTTATAATCTTTGTTTTATTAGATATTGAATTTCATGAAGAGATTCGGAAGTAATCCTGTTGGAATTTCCATTGGTGATTGCTTTCACGCCAGAAAGAATTTCCCAGTAAAAGTAAGTTCTAGTGTTTTATTTTTTAAAACTCTTCCTGCCCTGTGGGGACTAATAGGGCCTCTTTTAGAAAGTCCATTGTGGATTCGGACAGGCCCATTATGAAGCGGATATGTGATGAAAAACGGTCTATGCCCCGAAAATTTTTGCGGGTTCGATTCCTGGGCCACTAGAGCGTTAGACTGCCACCTTAATCACCCGGCCAAGCCAGCCGTGCTATTATTTCAATTGCAGACGTTGGTCCTGATTGATTTTGTTTTTTTTCTTTTACTAGATGCTGAGTAGTTACTATTCCGTTCTGTCTGGTTTCATGGAATTGGGAGAGAATAAACCGAAAGAATGCACCTACAGAAACGAAACTCGTGAAATCGATTTACTGTCACTTTTGAGCTAATACATTCGAATTATGCCCCTTATAAGAAAAGGGATTTTAAAGATATAAAGCAATTATGTACTATTTTCGAGTTGTAAATTCGTATTCGATATGTTCCGATTGGAGATAAATGTTTGTAAAATATAAACCTAGGTTAGGTCGGACGGAATGAGTCGATCGATCATTCCAATTACTCACAAATCACTTTAAATCTATCCAACTGATTTTTAAAAGTAATAATACTAGTTTAGAAGTTACTTTTATAATTAAATTTTTCGTAAATTGTAATATATATATATATAATTTAATAAAATAATTTTTTTCACAAAATGTTCATCTAAAAGAAACATTACTTAAGTTTTATTTGGTAACCATTTATTTCAGATTAAATTTACATTATTCTCCTTTCGGGAACAAATCCAATACAACACAAATATTAGAGAGGTTGAGGCGCACGTATTTAGCCCAAAACGTGTACGGGTAACGGGTGAGCGCCGCCATCTGGCAGTTCTGGACCGTCGATAATGGCGTTTGCTACGTGTAGCTTGGTGAGTACACGATCGGCTTAAACGTCTTCATTTTTTTGTGTTTGGGGTTAAAATTATGATTTATTTTGCTTCCGCCATTTTTTTCAACTTATTTCCCGTGAGTCAATGCGCGATGTTCACTGAGTCACGTGATGTTATGAACGTGTGCCTCAACGATTTTTACTTGGACTTGAAACGTGTAACGTGTACTTCTGCTACCCGTACACGTTTAACGTTTGAACTTGTGCCTCAACCTCTCTA